>NW_013671658.1:43421-54001 GCF_000517525.1 Limulus polyphemus
GAAAGTGTTATCTGAAAGGATGGATGATATTCACCATCAAAGGGGTTCAAACTTGAAAACGTCTGGTGATTCCACGAAGCTATGTTATGATAAGAGATCTACTGAAGTCAGCTTTGTACCAGGAGACAAGGTGTGGTTGTATAATCCCAGGAAGACCAAAGGTAAGTCTCCTAAGTTGTCATCTCCATTGGAAGGCCCATATGACATAGTGGATCGTCTCTCAGACGTGACATTCCGGATAGAATTTGGACAGTGAGGTAAGCCAAAGGTGGTGCATGCAAACAGGCTTTGGCATCATCACTGTGAACAATGGAACAAAAGATACCATTGAAGACGCGTTACCTGGAAAGGCCACTGTCGAAGAAGAATCTACTCTGTTTTGAGAAGGGAAACCCTGAAGCCCTTGATGAAGTTACTAACACTGAGGTGACCATTACCGATGATAGGACAATTCCTGATGGAGCAGATGAACCTCACGTGAAGCAGAAGCCAGTACCGAAGATAAGTCCCGTACAATTAAGATACTTTGTTTAATTCTAATATGGTGTTTATAAATTCTGTACATTTAATTAAGTTATTGTTAATTATCTTTTAGTTTAATGTAAGTGGCTATTGTTCGGGAGGAACAATACTAAGGAAGGGGTAGTGTTACGACAGCGGAAGTCACGTGACTAGTAACACGTCATGATATTCTCGAATGTTCGTTAATGCTCGAGTGTTTACTAGATGTGCGGTATTCTTGTATACAAGACCGCCAAGAAGTGACGGCAACAAGGGAATTGAATTGCAGATAGAGATAGACAATTGAGTCAAGCGCGTGAATCGTTGTGAATTATGGCATTTGTTTAAGTTATAGCATGACTGTGGAAATTAAGTGTATGGCAAAGTTGTATTGAGAAAGAATAAACGTTTTATTTAAGAAAGGACTTGTATAGCTAAAGTTTCTTCGGAAAGAATTTTTACGGAAAATTAACAAACGAACAGAGACGTAACAATACGTTAAAAATTTTTCGTGCTGTTTATCATCAAAACGGCAGTAAAGAGTACTGGAAAAGTAACGTGTGAATATAATAGTGAAATATTCAAACAAAATTATGATTGTCTTATATTTTTCAAAACTTAAGGTAAACCTGATGAACACACTAACAAGAGAATGACTCGCATCCAATATTATTGCTACTTAGAAAACAGTGATCAGTTCACGGGTTGTGAAAATACATACATACATACCTACCCCTTTCTTGTAGAATTTAATAGCATTTGGTTGGGTTTTCTAATCATTTTTGTATTTTCAAATTTAGCAATAAATCAGATACTTTATGTTAAACTTAAACACATTGAGCAGGTCGTGGCGCATGGTTAACGTAACAGAATATGGATCTGAGAACCCCTGATTTCCACCTTATTACTGCTAAAAATAAAAATAGAGGTGGCATTTAGTAGCGTTAATTAGCTGCCTTCCCCTGTTGTCTGTCACTAAAATTATCGACTATCGTGCATAGCCCTCAAATACCTTTATGTAAAATTCAATAAGACAAAGAATTAATTAAATTTTTCTATACTGTACAGTCCTATACCTATCATCGTCTAGGACAGTTCATTATTGAATGTATTTGCTGGAATGACATTAAACAAATTCTTATTGTTTAAAACAGACATTTTATAAAAGTAGAAACATACGTTTATAACAAACTAAAACCGTTTTGATCATCATGTCACTAAGTAGGTGAAATTCAACAAATAATTTTAAAATCTAAGGAAGTGTTTTTGCTACCTTATGATTTTAAATATGAAGTATGAAGACATTTAAAATTTTAGGATACGTTTATATCAGCTGAATTAAGAATGAATCTATAAGTGGGTATACGATTGATACGAATAATGTTTCTTCCACTATTGTACATCAGTACGTTAAGCTAAGATTTTCAGTTTTAACAATAAGCCATACATTTATTATGTTGAAATATTTAAGAAATGGATGGTATTCTCATACGACTGAATTTAAGTACCTTAGAATCAGTGTCTCAATTTGTCAGTAAGACGACAGTACCCTAGTATTGTTTTTATTTTACCATTTCTCCATATTAAAAATATTCAAAGTTTTTAGCGATACTCTCTAATCACCTAACTTTAGAAAAAACGATGATTATAACTTTCGAAATGGATATCGACTTATGACGTCTGCTATGTAAATAGTGTTACGTCTCTGGTCGTTTGTTAATTTCCGGTATAAATTCTTCCCGAGGAACTTCAGCGATACACGTCCTTTCTTAAATAAAACTAGGTTATTTTTCGATACAACTTTGCAATACACAAAGTTTCCACAGTCACTTTAAATACACACTATAATTCACAATGATTCACGCACTTACTTACGGTCAGTACCGCTCGCTTGACTCAATTATCTGCATCTGCATCTCAGTTTTATTTGCCGGGCTTATATAATACAATAGAAGGCGCCTGGAAAAGACTAGTTGCCAGGAACAGTCATGATCCTTCCAGAAACTCATCACGTGTTACCAGCGTCACGTGACTTCTCCTGTCGTAACAACATGAATTTTTGAAACATGCTATCATTAGGAATACTTAATTTGAAAAACATTTAATAAGACAAATATAGGCAAAGGACCAGAAGGGCAAACAGTTATCAGCCCAAGTATCTTATACTCTTTGGTAAATAGGGATATTAAACATAAGTTTTAACACTCAAATAACTGAATATACGTAACGATAATGACTTAGCCACATCCTACCTCAACATTTATTTTATCTTCTAGTTTACTAAGTGTCCTATTATAAAGGATAACAGTGTATTCTTCTTGTAGTTTATTAAATATCCAGTTGAAAGCTCTGGCGCTGTAATGTTCTTCCAGTTACGAAGTTTAGCACCGTACGTTTTTCCTAGTTCATTAAATGTCCATTCCAAGTTTAATATTACAGTTTACTAAATGTTCATTAACAAGTGTAGCATTGTATTCTTATTGTAGTTTACTAAACGTGCAGTTAAAAAGTATAGTAATTTACGGTTCTCGTGGTTCACCAGGTGTGTACAGTTACAAAGCCCAGCACTTTAGGATTCTTGTAAATTTCTAGTTGCCAATTATAGGAATGAGCGGTTCTTCTAGTTTACGAAGTATCCAACAGCTCTTTTTACTAGTGTAGTGTTGCTTCAGTTAGTGTCTTGCTACGCAAGTGTATCTAGTTACCAAGTCTAGCTAAGCAAGTGTATTTTAATGTCCAGTTTACATGTATTATTACCGTTAATCTAGTTTACCAAGTATCCAGTTTCAAGTCTATAACTGTATTGTCCGTCTGGTTCAATTATGTTCAGTTACGAAGTCTGTTACTGCCGCCGTCTTAAGTTTTTCTCTACAAAAACTCACCGTTTGTTGTTCAAGTATTTCTCAGTTTTCTCTGAGAAGTTCAGTACTTTATCACTATTGTAGTTTTTTCTTTTTTTATGTGTCTAATTACTAACTTTATTTCTACATTCTTGTTTTAGTAAACCTAGTTTCCAGTTATCAAACTTGTACATTGTATTGTTACGTCTTTGGTCGTTTGTTAATTTCCCGTAAAAATTCTTTCCGAAGAATTTCAGGGATACAACTCCTTTCTAAAGTAAAACTAATTTATTCTTTCTCAATACAATTTTACAATACAGTTAATTTTCACAGTCACTTTAACTTAAATACACGCTATAATTCACAACGAGTCACGCAGTTTACTTACGGTCACTACCGCGCTTGACCAATTATCCGTCTCTATCTCTGCCTGTCTGCAATTATCTATGCCGTCACTTCTCCCCGCTTTATTTGCGGGACTTGTATATGAAAATAGAGGGCGCCTAGAAAAACTCTGGCCTTCATAATCCTTCTAGAATATCATGACGTGTTACGAGGTCACGTGACTTCCGTTGTCGTAACAGTATTTTTTATCTAGTTTACCATCTGTTTGTCATTTCGTGTTCAATTCTGATCAGTACGTTAGATGTTTGTGCATACTGTTTATTTTCATTTGACAATTGTAATTCATTTACATTTGAATACAAAACATGTTGAATAAGAAACTAATCCTTTTGTTGAGAAACATCTAGCAAAACTCCAAACGAACAAGACAATATCGTCGTGTTCTAGAACGGTTGCAAAGAAAAGTGAAGCTTGTTTTCTTTGTTACATAAAAGATAATTTAACGTCACCATAATGTTGTTGGTAAAGTACTAAAAAGGAGCGATATGATGTTGGTAGGTCGATCATAAAGGCTGGCCGACTACTCATTATCGAATTTCACCATTATCGAATATAGTCTTAGAATTTCTATAATACGAGTGGTGCATTTAAAAGTATTCTACTCCTACACTAACCGAATATTTATATATGAAATTTAAGTATATGTGTATATGATCATACTAATTAATTCTTGCGTATTATTTAGCTAGATAAGCTTTTAAACTATAAGAAATAAACGTGTAGCCCATTTTGTCATCCAACTTGCAAATTTTCACAGAGTTATGCTTCTTTCAGAGTATTGAAGTTCTCGTTATTAATCTCAGAGAATATATACGATATTTGATAACTATTTAGGTATTTTGAAATATACTTAGACTCGTATCCTTCTTACTTATATGTTATCTTGGAATCACTTTGTTTACATTTCTATAATTCTTTTAAATCTTCTGTATTATTGGAGTTAGTTTTAAAATGGTTGTGTTACAAACACAGCAACTGTTACAGGCCAAATTATTGAACAATCTAATTATTTTCACTATATATCTCATCACCAAAATACAGTACAAAACCGAAACACCGTAGAATTAGGTATTTTTGAAACAAATTTGCTTCACCAAAATAATAGTTGTAGGTACGACGTTGTTTATCATGTTTCACACTAACCAACATCGATGGACCAAGAAACTTCACTACATAAGGCAAATAAGTTACAGTGCCTGCAAGAGAACATACGAACACGTCTAGTATTGAAATAAAACACCATCGTCTCATTTCCACACAATCGTCCTTCTTTTTATCATATTCAAAATTTTCTAACTTATCCAACAACACATATTCGCCAATGTTTTCAAGTACACACAAAATCGAAACTGTAAGAGCCTGATGATAAACACCACTCACGATATGATAATCATTATTAACAGTTCAACTATAATCAATAACTAAATCTGTTTCGGATACTAAAACAAATGTCACTTCACACTCACCTGGACGAGGTATCTCTATACCTTGAATACGCAGCATGTAATACATTAGCATTACTAACAGTAGTTGTGTATCCATAAATACTGTACATTTCATAATAACCATTGTATCATAACCTTTCGACGTCTATACTAACAGAAAATTAAACATTATTGATAAACGTTTCCACCTTTAATACGAATACCAAAATTAAGTTATATAAACCATGCTAAAAAAAAAAAAAAAAAAAAAAAAAGAAAACCTATCCCAATTTTGACATCAGCGGCTAGAGATACGGTTGAGGTTTGATTGGGACTTATATACCCATATTAGTTATTTACATTCCTCTAGCGCCATCTGGACTTAAATTACTCAGATTTACAAAACAGTACTTTATTATTTCTAGAGCTGGATCAGCTTCCTTGTTTAATACGATATCTTTGTTGTTTTTTGTTTTTTTCGATTTTGATAGTTTCTCTGATATTTAATTAAATTTTAAATTCTACCCATTTTATTAAGTTAGTGTTACTCTAGTCTATAACATGAAAATAAAGTTACTACTTCTACTAAAAAACAGTTATCTTTCTTTTATAAAGTTTAAACTGTTACATATTGTACGTTATAATATAACAAGTTGAAAAAAAGGCAAAACTTATTACATTCTGGTGAGAACGGAGTTAAACTTTAAAGTTAAAAAATATGTGTGTAAACACCAGTTAAAAAAGGGTACTTTTATTTTGAACTAGCCGTCCTTACCCGGCGTTGTCAAGGTATAACCTGAACAGATGGCCGATATCTAGATATTTTTAAACAGAAAGAACCAAAGTTTCGCTTTTCATATAACAATACATGTCAAATGCATAAAGATACTAATATGAAAAAAAAGACATACTGTTTTCAAGTATTCTGTGAGTATGAACAAACATTTAAAAATATTTAGAAACTTACACAAACACAGTATCTATGTGGTTTCGATGTAAAATTAATTAATTTTACAATGTATTATTTGAAGTATGAAAATTCCTTTGTTTTCTCTACATAATACCTATAATTGTATTTTCCTTATGTTTCGGCACCCCAGTGGCACAGCGGTATAGCTACGGATTTACAACGCTAGAAATAGAGTTTTAATACACAGAGCACAGATAGCCCATTGTGTAGCAAACAAACCTTTTATTTATTGCATTGAAGTAATCGGTTTATATTCTATATTCATCATAATTCTATGTATTCAATAACTTTAATACCAGATATCAATTATTGTTACGACTATTGCCTATATAACTATTTTCAAATGGAGTTCCACAGTTAACGAATTTTTATCTTTCAGTACATTACTGCCCGATGAAGACCACCGTAAGAGGACCGAAAGTACGGAAATAAAAGTATTTTAACGTAGATAAAAGTCCGTTTATAATTTTACATATTAGTTAACCTACGTTATGAGTCTTAAACAACATTTATTAGGGGCTAGTTAAGCATGATGGAAAATATCGCTTACTTTTTGTGATACTCTTCCTGAGTAGGAGTTTCCTCTCCTCTCACTTTCTGGTGAAACTCACAGCTACACTGCTCGTTTAAAAAAAATGATTTTTGTAAAATGACTCAAAAAAGTTTGCATCATTCGTATCTCCTTTAATTTTTGGAAATATTTTAAAATAAAAGTCATTGTTACCTGTCCAGCGAAAAAACAACTTTGACCTTATTTCAAATTTGTTTTTTGCTGCACGTGTAATAACAACTTTTATCAAAAAATATTGTTTATCAATAAGAAAATCAGAAATAAAAACTAACAAACATTTAAATATAATCATTTCCGTCCATAATATGAAATCTAACACTTTTATACGTGTTTTTGTGTTTTTTAAACCTGTTGTTATAAAACATATTATTATTAAAACACTTAACAGTTTGCTCTACCAAGCGACAGATGGCAGCATATAACTCTCTCTTTTTATGGCTTAAGGGTAAAATTATAGGCAAAAAATAAAAATAAAAAATGGCCAATTTTTTTTTCTGGTTTGGTTTGGTTTGTTATGAAATTCGCGCAAAGCTACACGAGGGCTATCTGCGCTAGCCGTCCATAATTTAGCAGTGTAAGACTAGAGGGAAGGCAGCTGGTCATCACCACCCACCGCTAACTCTTGGGCTACTCTTTTACCAATGAACCGTGACATTATAATGCTCCACGGCTGAAAGGGCGAGCATGTTTGGTGGGACGGAAATTCGAACCCGCAGATTGCGAGTCGAGTTCCCTAACCACCTGGCCATGCCGGGCCGATAAAAATGTATAGGGAGATAAACTACTATTAATCTGAGACGTTCTGATCAACTGATGTTTTTATTATCCGTGTACTAAGTTCTAACTAGGTAAAGAATAATTATTATTGTACTACAGTATTGATTCTATTGACAATAAAGATATTAAACCTTCCATTACAGAAGATCTGAGACCAACAAACTTCCACTAATGCAGTTCACATCTACTAAACAAACACACACATACACAAATCATGGTACATCCTTACACTGCAAGGTTTGTCTGCACCAATAAAGAAGATTTTCTTAAAGGGACAGAAATGTCTTTGAATATTCACCAGTGCCTTTTCTATCAGCTGTCTTTATTTAGCCTAGTGGTTAACATGTCAGACTCCACATGGAAGAGTTCAAGTTGTGATACTGCTGAACATGTTCCACACTTTCACCTATTGATACATTATACCACTGACACTAAATCCCTTTTTTGGATGAATGAAATGGACAAAATGCATGAGGTGATAGGTTCTACTATGTGGCTACGTTCCTTCTGGTCAACAGTTCATAATCAGGCTTGGCTATATCAGAACCCTAAAGATCTCTAACTTGGTGCAATATTAATTTACTATTCACATATTTGTACAGCAAATTCAATTAACCCATTCGTATTTATTAGATTTATTTGTTGTCATAAGGGCATGGCCTGTAGCTAGAGATCTTGACTCGCAATCTGAAGGTCGCAGGTTCTGTTCACCAGGGCGTTATAATGTGACGGTCAATCCCATTATTCGTTGGTAAAAAGAATCCCCATATTTGGAGTTGCTTTCCCCCTCTATCCGTTTAATGCTAAATGGGGAAGGGTAGCGCAGATAACCTTCGTGTAGCTTTGCGCGAAATTTAAAACAAACCAAATTGTTGTGATAGGACTTATCGTGGACTAAACTGTCATGGAATGGCTGAAACTTAAACCTAGACGAAAAATTAAAAAAAAATGTATGAGATTTAATATAAATGAAAAAGAAGTTAATCCTTAATATTCAAATATATAATACAGCGAAAAATTATCATGAATTTCATCTTAACTTTATGTTCACTATAGAAACATAGCTTCCTCTTTTATTAATTTTCCACTAAAATAAGTTTATTTATTTGTTTTAATCGAACTTTAGGTAGAGTATACTGCCATACAGTGTCGAAAAGTTGAAATAAGAAAATATTTTATAAAAATATACGATATTAAAATAAAATAAGTAAACCCTTAATATTGATGTAAAAAATCATAGCGAGAAAATTGACATAAGTTGTATATTTAAATTGCGTTCAGTCCAGGAAAATAGCTCTTTTTTCTATTTTATTTATTTCCAGCTTGATTTACTTTGTATTTATTATATTTGTTTGAAATGGTGCATTTAAGTGTTTTACACTCACACACAAAAAAAAACTATCACTCTATAGGTATTTGAAGAACTTGTAGCATTCCGTCACAATTTAATTCTTCGTATTATTAGCCGACACTAGGCAGCTGGTACATAATTCAATATATTTGTTTATTTTCATCTAATTCTAGACAAGGTAAATATATATGCAGTGTTGTGAGGTAGCGAATTCTATTTTTATTTCGTTATGGTTTTATTTACTGTTTATTTACTATTACTTTTATAGTTTAGTTTAACTGTACAATTTTTAGTTTACATTTGAGCGTTAACTCTCCTTCTGGCTAATCATATCAATTTTAAGAGTGTATGAATTATGAGACTGACATCAGTTTGCCCTAACGGTGACTTACAGATATTATTAATGATACAAAAGAGCATGTAAATTACGATCACGTGAATTGTAGTAGAGTGAATAAAAACGTGTTATGAGGTTTAGTAAGTTAGTTTATGAGAAGTAGAGAAGAGGTGTTATGTTAGATGCGTTTTGATGTTTTAATAACTTTGTAGTTTAGTAAATAATGTTGTTTTAGAAGTAGGTTTCTGTGGGTTTTTTTTTAATTTTTTATTTATAGAAATATAATTGTCATATTGATGGTATATGGTGGTTTCATGTTAGTAGAAAGTTCTGACTATAGACATATTTATTTACTGGATGCGATTTGTGTGAAAGTTTGATACTTAACATTTGTAGTAGTTAAAAACTAAGTCAAAGGAAGACGTTTTGGAACCAACTAACAAAATACCCGTAACAGCACTATTTCGACATGTTATACCGAAGGTAAGATCTAGCGTTGAAAAGCCTCGGCACCGAGCGCGACAAGCCTAAAACCGTAGGAGTTTCTCGAATACAAAGTACGTAACTTTACAAACCTGGTGACATTTGTTTTTCTGCAACTGCCTAAAACGATTACAGTTTCCTTTTTTTGAAAGGATTTTTACTGGGGGCATGTACATCTCCATTTTAGACATAAAATTATTCTATAACTTCTCGTTATGTAGTATCTTTTTAATTAATATAGGAAGAAAATAATACTGGTAATAACTCTCAGCATGGCTTTCCATCTTAAAGCAAATTTTCTTGTAAAATTACTTACTACAGAAGATAATAGATGTAATCTTAATAATAGTATTATTACAGATTTCTCTCCCCCCCCCCCAACTCGCAAGATAAATCACTTGTTCTGGTGTATGAACTTCCCATCTTTGACCTATATTGTTAATAATTTTTGTATCTTGTACTCAATGTAATTGGTTTTTAAACTCAAACTTCCTGTAAGGTGAACCACCGCAGTAGTTAGAGGAGCTCAATATTAAAGAATGTAAACTATTTTTCCTTCAAATATCTGAGCTGAAACTTGCAAGGATTCTTGATGTCCGTGTAATGAGAGAGTTACAAGTAGGAATGAATAAATAAATAACTGGAAATTTAGATATAGTGACTACTGTAATCACTTCTGTTCTGGAAAAGGCAAGGAGTGTGAGGTAGGAAATTCTATTTTGACTTCGTTATGGTTTTGTTTACTATTAATATTCTTTCTATCGTTTAGTTAAACTCTGAATTTTTAGTTGACATTTAAACGCTAACGATCGCTAGGTAATAGTATCAGTTTTAAGTTTTTATGAATTATGACACACACACACACACACACACACACACACACACACACACACACACACACACACACACACACACACACAC
>NW_013671658.1:55001-56835 GCF_000517525.1 Limulus polyphemus
ACACACACACACACACACACACACACACACACACACACACACACACACACACACACACACACAAAATAACGGTATTGTGCATAGTCTTAGAAACTGTGTTGTTCTTTTAACTTGTATGACAGGTAAATCCTGGGACTAAAACGTATGCAACAGTTATCATAGCAAGTAAAGTATTCTCTCCAATTGTAAAAAGTCTACCAAGCAATATTCCTTGAACTTTCAGAGACTTAAAACAAATTATATATAACACTAAGTTATGTAAACTCTTACCCAATAACTGCAATTTGTTAACAAGTATTAGAACATTGAATTCATAGCTGTAGTGGAGTAGAAATTATTCCAGACTTTTATTCAATTTTATTTAACCCAAGGAATCCACTATTGTATAATGTATTCATGTTTTAATTTATGTTATTACTAAATATCAAATGTTATCGAGCTGTTAACCCTTGACCACGTACCCGGGGACGTGGACTTGGAGGTTATACTGTGCACAAGTAGTACCATAGTCTATAAAGTTGTTCTTTCCCAAAGTAGAGTATCAGCACAGTGTATTGCTAATAGTTTTAGACAATTTTATTTTTTATATTATCAATCTGTCCTAAACAAATGTATGGAACTTTCTTAAATTACGTGAATATCCAAACGTACATCTCCATATTTGTTTTTAACTCCGAAACAACCGATATTAAATCATTCCTTATTCAGTACTTAATTTTGTTAACGGTCGTTAGAATATTCAGTTTTTGACTCTAATTCAATAGAAAGTATACAATAATTGTACACTAACTGATACATATCAGACTAGTGTCTAAGGTAACTTAACAAGAAGAAACTACATTACGTATAGATCTTAGTGGCTTACATATTTGTAGTTTTAAAATTATCTACAAAAGTTCTAGATCGAAAACAAATTAATAGTTTGTAAACGGAAAATAAATTCCTTATTTACGCCGAAATGTTGAGATACAATGTCATGAATATACAATTAATTTATTGTATCAATGAGAAGTGAAAGAACAGATACATTCGCATTTTACTGAATGAGTTAAAGTATAGGCAACACTCATGTTCATTTGGTTGTAAGTTATATTGTATAATGATTCTCATTAGTTATATTTATCGAATACTTCTAGAGTGGCCCTGTCTGAACATTGACTCATTCTTGTAGATTTGGCACCCTTTAATTTTAGATAATCTGTGAACTTTGAACGCTTATATGTAAATTCACTCTTTTGGTTAATCACGTAAATTTTAAAATTGTATGAATTATGATGCTGACACCAGTTTCCCCTGACGGTAACATTAATAATATTTGAGTATTAACTAGGACCAAGTGAATTGTAATCTAGTGAATAAAAACCCTCGAATGATATTCGATGAGTTAGTTCACAAGAGATATTAAACAAGTATTATTACTTATGTTTTAATAATTCTTTGCTTGCGTACATGTCTTTGAATTAAGCCTTTTATTCCGGTTCTTTCCTAATTCCTTAAAATAAATATTAATATTGATGATATATTACTTCATGTTCGCAAAAAGTTCTGGTCATGAGCATATTCATTAATTGTATGCAAAACTGTGCGATAATTCTGATATCTCACATCTGCTAGTTAAATAAGGTGTCAAAGGAAATTTTAGAACCAACTAACTCAATACCAAACACCTTCTCGGACCGTAGATAAAGGAACAGCACTATTTAGACAGGTTATACAGGAGGTAAGATCGAACTTTAAAGCCCGAGAAACAACAGCGACAAACAAGCGTATAATAGTAAGTCTCTCGGACACAATTAAAACTAAGTAACTCACTACTATTATTTAGAATCCATCA
>NW_013671659.1:0-1098 GCF_000517525.1 Limulus polyphemus
GTTCTCGGCTACAGTCTTCAACAGAGTTGCCACAGTTGTAAACCATACCAGTTCTCGGCTACAGTCTTCAACAGAGTTGCCACAGTTGTAAACCATACCATTCTCGGCTGCAATGTTCAATAGAGTTGCCACAGTTGTAAACCATGCTAATTCTCGGCTACAGTCTTCAACAGAGTTGCCAATATAAGGAATTATTGTTGTTAATCCCCCCCCCCTTTATAATAGGCTGAATAACCAGAGATTTTGCCCACTTAATTAAGTTTAAGATAGTTTGAATGAAGATAAAACAAAAACAGTAATTACAATTATACATTGTTTCATCATAGTTTTGTAGGTGACACCAAACTGTAAGTCTATGTACTTGTAACGCTGAAACCCGGGGTTCGATTCCAATGTGGCTATGCTCTAACATAAACAAAGCAAATACTTTAACTTCTACTTCAGTCACGTGCAACGTGTAGAAGTTAGGTCAACAGTTCTGGAAACCTCTCTCAACACAGCAGTGTCAAGAGAGACGAGAACGTATCACACGATTACAGTTCGCCTGAAGGGACTTATGCTAAAATAATATTGAATGAAACATAGAATGTTGTCATGTTGAATGAGATATAGAATATAGTCATGTTGAATGAGAAAAATGATATAGTCATGTTGAATGAGATACAGAATATAGTCATGTTGAATGAGATATAGAATATAGTCCTGTTGAATGAGAAACAGAATATAGTCATGTTAAATGAGATACAGAATATAATCATGTTGAATAAGATACAGAATATAGTCATATTGAATGAGTTATAGAATATAGTCATGTTGAATGAGATATAGAATATAATCATGTTGAATAAGATACAGAATATAATCATGTTGAATAAGATACAGAATATAGTCATGTTGAATGAGATATAGAATATAGTCATGTTGAATGAGATATAGAATATAGTCATGTTGAATGAGATACAGAATATAATCATGTTGAATGAGTTATAGAATATAGTCATGCTGAATGAGATACAGAATATAGTCATGTTGAATGAGATATAGAATATAGTCATGCTGAATGAGATACAGAATATAGTCATGTTGAATAAGATACAG
>NW_013671659.1:1667-4606 GCF_000517525.1 Limulus polyphemus
GAGATACAGAATATAGTCATGTTGAATAAGATACAGAATATAGTCATGTTGAATGAGATATAGAATATAGTCATGTTGAATGAGATATAGAATATAGTCATGTTGAATGAGATACAGAATATAGTCATGTTAAATAAGATACAGAATATAATCATGTTGAATGAGATATAGAATATAGTCATGTTGAATGAGATATAGAATATAGTCATGTTGAATGAGATACAGAATATAGTCATGTTGAATGAGATATAGAATATAGTCATGTTGAATGAGATACAGAATATAGTCATGTTAAATAAGATACAGAATATAATCATGTTGAATGAGATATAGAATATAGTCATGTTGAATGAGATATAGAATATAGTCATGTTGATGAGATATAGAATATAGTCATGTTGAATGAGATATAGAATATAGTCATGTTGAATAAGATACAGAATATAGTCATTTTTGAAGTCATTGCCGTTTTTTTAAGGCTAGAAATTGTCTGTCTGTTTGTTTTGTCTTATCCCAAAGCTACAAAATAGGCTATCTGAGCTCTGTTTGCCAAGGCAAATCGAACTCCGAATCTTAGCGTTTTGAATTATTAAAATTATCACTCATCCACTGAGGACAGGGTTAGAAATCGGGTTAAGCCTGGATTTTCCAGTGTTAAATCTTTGGGCCATTCGCAAAAATAAAAATAAAAATTAAGTTTAATGGAACGTATTATAAATTCTGATTCAGCTTTAGTGTCTGTCAAAAGCGAATTTGAAACGAGATTCCTGAAATAGTATAGTCCAGTTTCAGTTTATATAATTTGAAGCTTTGCAAGACTATTTTAATTATATTTTGTTTTGAATAGTAGCTATTTTTGAACCAGTTTTCTGCAGTAGTCTAACTAATCTAATTTATGTGCTTCCAACTGCGTGAAAGAGTATTATACGAAGCGGTTGTCAGACTACTCCATTTTGTTAGGCTAAAGGTGTTACAAGCAATATTGACTTTCTTCTGCACTAACAACTTCTTGGTGTTCTTCCATTTTTTTTAATCTAAAATGATTAACCAGAAAAATAAGAAAACGATAGAGACTATTACGACGTTTTAACAACGATTTAAAGCAGGGGGGGGGCAATTTCAATACATTGGGGGACATTTTGAAAATGCTAAGATAAGAAAAATTAAACTCCTATTTTTTTGGTAAATTTCTAAATTTTACATTAAATTATTATTATTATTATATTTTTTCAACACCAAATTTGTTTTTATATTAAGAGGGCATCAAATTTTTTGAGATGTCGAGGTGGGGCATGGAGCAAAAAAGGTTAAGAACCTCCGATTTAAAGGAATTAACTTGGATGTAGATAAGGAACTCCAACAAAATATTAATTTAGTATTTGAATGGTTTGTCCTCTTATGTACAAGTTATTCCCTGATTTTCTACATAATATAAAATAAAAAAACTAAAACACCCATTAGCCTTGGACGAGATAAAATAGTTCACCATTTATGTATCTTGGTTGTAGTCTGGTTTGTCGTAACCTATAATTGTAGGTTTGAAAGTCATCCTGACAGTTTAACACCAATCTAGTGGTAGTCTGGTTTGTCGTAACCTATAATTGTAGGTTTGAAAGTCATCCTGACAGTTTAACACCAATCTAGCGGTAGTCTGGTTTGTCGTAACCTTTAATTGTAGGTTTGAAAGTCATCCTGACAGATTAACACCAATCTACTGGTAGTCTGGTTTGTCCTAACCTATAATTGTAGGTTTGAAAGTCATCCTGACAGATTAACACCAATCTACTGGTAGTCTGGTTTGTCCTAACCTATAATTGTAGGTTTGAAAGTCATCCTGACAGTTTAACACTAATATTGTGGTAGTATTAGAAAACTTACTTAGTAGTTTTCCAACACCATAAATGTAAGATGAGAACAACCAGGACAGATTAACACCAGCATACTGGCAGTGATATAAAATTAACAGACTATCTTTGTATCAGTATAAATATAAACTTATAAGACAGCAAGGATTTAAAACTAGAATAGTAAATTACTCAGATTTTTCAAAGCTATTACGAATAAATACACTTGTTATCTTTGTCGCCTGATTGTTTTAGGTTTATGTACTCGACGTTAATATATATAGTATAAGTAAATAACTATACATATGTAATTATGTGTTTAACTTATAAACACCGCAGTTTAAATTAACGCTCCTCTTCCTTCTTCGGATATTTCACTTCTTTTCGAAGAACATATAATTCGTGTAAGTATTTCTTAGGATATATTTACATAAAGTATTTCTAAGGATATATATACCCATAAAGTATTTCTCAGGATATATATACCCATAAAGTATTTCTCAGGATATATATATATATCCATAAAATATTTCTCAGGATATATATATATATCCATATTCTGAATTTTTAAAGTACAAAGTACAAAAAACATTTACAAATGTCACACCAAAACACTTTACGTGTTTTAGAAACAATACATAAACACACTTTTCAATAGATGTTCTAGTTTTCCTCACTTCCATACGTGTTTATTCAACCTGTAGCACAGACCTGCAACGATGGACGTGGGCAGCTGGTGTACGAGATGGTGGCCAACTACAAGTTAAGTGGAAATAATGGTTTTGGTTTCGCCAGGAACGAAATGGTGAGTTTTCGTATAATAGATGTGTAAGTTATGTCTTCTTCATGTAACGTGTTTAATGGTGAGTTTTCGTATAGTAGATGTGTAAGTTATGTCTTCTTTATGTAACGTGTTTAATGGTGAGTTTTCGTATAATAGATGTGTAAGTTATGTCTTCTTCATGTAACGTGTATAATGGTGAGTTTTCGTATAATAGATGTGTAAGTTATGTCTTCTTCATGTAACGTGTATAATGGTGAGTTTTCGTATAATAGATGTGTAAGTTATGTCTTCTTCATGTAACGTGTATAATG
>NW_013671659.1:5447-7536 GCF_000517525.1 Limulus polyphemus
TTAAGAGATGTGTGAGTTATTTGTTATTAACATGTTTAAGAGATGTGTGAGTTATTTGTTATTAACATGTTTAAGAGATGTGTGAGTTACTCGTTATTAACGTGTTTAAGAGATGTGCGAGTTATTTGTTATTAACGTGTTTAAGAAATGTGTGAGTCATTCGTTATTAACATGTTTAAGAGATATGTTTTTTTTTCTTTTTCACATAACGTTTCTTAACAGATGTGTTCTATTTCTTCTTAATGGACGTGGAGGTTATATTTTCTTCCAATAACGTTTCTAAAGATGTGTGTGAGCATTTTTTCTGTCATTTATTTGATTTTACATCTTTATTTTTGTGAACCAGGAAGTTAAAATATTCCGGTTCAGGGTTGTACTAGTATGAAGACAGTAAATACAGCATTGACACAATAGTAGTGTTTTCTAATAACAAAATGTAATACAAATGTGTGAGAGAGTAAACTTATTAATTCCGGCATGGTCTTAGTACTGAGAACTATTGAGACCTGTAACAGACTGGGAGGTATGATCATTCTAACATTGGAAACATTAGGGCAACTGCGTAAACTAAGGCTAAAAGTTTAGTAAGCCATTTCGTTTTTAAAAGCTCGTTTATTTCTTGTTTTAATTTACGAGTCGTCATATCTCACTCCCTAGGAGAACAATTTGAAAGATTAGAGAATTCAGGTGTTGATCACACAATTAACAACTAATCAAACGTGTATACATACTTAAAAATGTATAAGCTGTCTTCACTCTCCAGACAGAGCAAATCTAAAGAACGAGAAGGAGAACACGTGTCGTAAAATGTCTACTTAAAACGACAGTGAATAAGTATTTTTTATTTAACGTTAGATAACCAAGAGGGATATGCCAGTTAAAGTGCTTGAAGAATGTATACGCCGTTGCCAAGAGGATCGTACAACTTCTATACAGCAGTGTTTATCTTTCGACTTCATGCCCAGTAGAAGGCGCTCAGGGGTATTTGTCGACCCTGAAAGTCGGCCTCTTTCAGAGGCATATAAAAACCCAGAAGAAACCGCAAGTGTTGAACGCAGAAGTAGCGAAAACCAAAGAGTTGGAAAGGTTTTAGCGAGAGAAAGATTTAGTGAGACTGTGCTGTCCACTGATCCACACAACAGAGGGGCCCCTAGCGGTGACAGAACAAGATTATACGGAGATTCTACATGTTATTTGCACTACGACCGAGCCTCACCAGATGGCAGTGATAGATTAGTTCGAGAAGCGGATGCATGGCATTTTAACGAAATATGTCTCACATGTAAGTGCTCGTTTGTGATAATAATAAAAAAATTAATGTTAATTAGAATAAAGTCGAATCATGTGTTGATGTTTTTAATAAATCTAACAAGACCACAATATTAAAATATCAAATCAAATAAATAATTCCTAGAACTGAACTAACAATAATTAAGGTAACATCAGTTTTATCGTTAAAAAAAGTGTAAATGTGACATTACAAAGCTGTTTATAGAGAAATTCAACTTCATACTGCATTAATTAAAAATATTGTAATTGATCCAACATGTATCTGACAACCAACCGGGATTAAATAGATCAGATCAGTTAGAATGTTGTTAATTCATGTGGTTTGACTTATGTCTTTGATTAAATATATCAGATCAGTTAGAATGTTGATAATTCATGTGGTTTGACTTATGTCTTTGATTAAATATATCAGATCAGTTAGAATGTTGATAATTCATGCGGTTTGACTTATGTCTTTGATTAAATAGATCAGGTCCGTTAGAATGTTGTTAATTCATGCGGTTTGACTTATGTCTTTGATTAAATAGATCAGGTCCGTTAGAATGTTGTTAATTCATGCGGTTTGACTTATCTCTTTGATTAAATAGATCAGCTCTTTAGAATGTTGATAATTCATGCGGTTTGACTTATCTCTTTGATTAAATAGATCAGATCAGTTAGAATGTTGTTAATTCATGCGGTTTGACTTATCTCTTTGATTAAATAGATCAGATCAGTTAGAATGTTGTTAATTCATGCAGTTTGACTTATCTCTTTGATTAAATAGATCAGCTCGGTTAGAATGTTGTTAATTCATGTG
>NW_013671659.1:8187-10534 GCF_000517525.1 Limulus polyphemus
TTTATTAATGAGACTGCGTTAACTACGTAAACCAAAGGTCAGGTTTATTAATGAGACTGCGTTAACTACGTAAACTAAAGGTCAGGTTTATTAATGAGGCTGTGTTAACTACCTAGACTAAATGTAAGGTTTGTTCATGAAACTGTATTAACTATGTAGACTAAATGTAAGGTTTGTTCATGAGCCTGTATTAACTACGTAGACTAAATGTAAGGTTTGTTCATGGACCTGTGTTAACTACGTAGACTAAATGTAAGGTTTGTTCATGAGCCTGTATTAACTACGTAGACTAAATGTCAGGTTTGTTCATGAGCCTGTATTAACTACGTAGACTAAATGTAAGGTTTGTTCATGAGCCTGTACTAACTACGTAGACTAAATGTAAGGTTTGTTCATGGACCTGTATTAACTACGTAGACTAAATGTAAGGTTTGTTCATGAGCCTGTATTAACTACGTAGACTAAATGTAAGGTTTGTTCATGGACCTGTATTAACTACGTAGACTAAATGTAAGGTTTGTTCATGGACCTGTATTAACTACGTAGACTAAATGTAAGGTTTGTTCATGGACCTGTATTAACTAGACAACATACCAAGCTTCGTCATGAGTTTGTGCTAACTACCTTTTCTGATGGGACGTAACTGGATTTTAAATTTTGAGTTTATTGATTTTTCAACGTCAGGCGATTTCTACTCAAACCTATCCCTCCCTTCCCCCCAAAAAAGTACTTTATTGTAAGAACGATAGTCATATTGTACATTGTTGTAAGATCTTATCTTAGAATTGTAGCTCGTTTTAAGACCTCATGTTAGTATTGTAGTCACAATTTGCTTTGTTGTAAGACCTTATGATTGTAGTTTATTGTAAGAACTTAGATTAAGCTTCATAGAAAAATAAATAGATAACTTACACATATTTCACATATCGAAATGTGTCGGTGTGTCGTGAATACGTTTGTACAGATATCTTTCAAATAGGACATACTTCCTCCAGTATCCTAGGGATAAGTTTGGACGGATACCTTTCAAATAGGATATACTTCCTCCAGTATCCTAGAGATAAGTTTGTACAGGTACCTTTCAAATAGGATATACTTCCTCCAGTATCCTAGGCATACGTTTGGACAGATGTCATTCAAATAGGACATACTCCCTCCAGTATACTAGGGATAAGTGTGGACAGATACCTTTCATATCAGATATACTTCCTCCAGTATCCTCCGGCATTCTAGAAATGAAAATTCGTATGAATAGATTTTTTTTTACTGATTAAAAAGAACCAAGATTATCCTTCTATGTTATGCTAGTACTACGAAAGGGGTCTTTAACCAAGATTATCCTTCTATGTTATGCTAGTACTACGAAAGGGGTCTTTAACCAAGATTATCCTTCTATGTTATGCTAGTACTATGAAAGGGGTCTTTGCTTTTCAATAATTTGATATTCTGGGGCTAATTTAAATAAAATATTGTAAATATTGCAACTCAGAAAGATAACATATGAAAGCTGCACATTACTTTACATTAAATTATTCGCCCTGTATTTGAAATTACCACAAATGATTAAGATAATTTTTCTAAGTAGAATAAGATGATGAAGAGTACTCCCTTTAGCCAGAGGGTAAACACCCGAACCCTAACTCACATTTTCAGTTTCAGTTTATTGTGAGAAGTTAAATCCATAACCGATATTTCCAAACATTAGTTTTTAAAGCCAGAGAGTAAACCCAGAGACACATTTATTATAAGTTTCTCACCAGAGAGTAAACCCAGAGACACATTTATCATGATAAGTTTCTCAACATAGAGTAAACCTATGAACACATTTATGATGATAAGTTTCTCACCAGAGTGTAAACTCAGAGACACATTTATTATAAGTTTCTCACCAGAGAGTAAACCCAGAGACACATTTATCATGATAAGTTTCTCACCAGAGAGTAAACCCAGAGACACATTTATCATGATAAGTTCCTCAACATAGAGTAAACCTATGAACACATTTATGATGATAAGTTTCTCACCAGAGAGTAAACCCAGAGACACATTTATCATGATAAGTTTCTCACCAGAGAGTAAACCCAGAGACACATTTATCATGATAAGTTTCTCAACATAGAGTAAACCTATGAACACATTTATGATGATAAGTTTCTCACCAGAGAGTAAACCCAGAGACACATTTATCATGATAAGTTTCTCAACATAGAGTAAACCTATGAACACATTTCTTTCTCATTACAAGTTTCTCGCCAGAAAGTGAACCTATTAACACATTTCTCATTATACTGTTACTCCTCCAGTCGTTAATTAATTTTCCGTAACTTTGTTCCGACGAAACTTTAGC
>NW_013671659.1:11428-14006 GCF_000517525.1 Limulus polyphemus
TCGCCAGAGAGTAAACCTATAACCTATATTTCACTTTCTAACCGGAGGATAAACCACAAATGATAAACACGTAATCTACATTTCACATTATCGGTTTATTCGAAGCTTTTAAGAATAAAGTATGGTACGCAATTTTTATGCTGTTGCATTGTTCTATTCTTAATGAAAGTTTAAAATGTACCTAAATATTGATTGTATATAAACAGCGCCCTATAGTGAGCAGTTTCAGCATAAATGAATGGTCAGGTGGTTAGGGCGCTTGACTCGCAAACTGGGGGTCGCGGGTTCGAATCCCCTTCCCACCAAACCTGCTCGCCCTTTCAGCCGTGGGGGCGTTATACTGTAACGGTGAATTGCACTATTCATTGGTAAAAGAGTAGCCCAAGAGTTAGCGGTGGGTGGTAATGACTAGCTGCCTTCCCACTAGTCTTTCACTGCTAACTTAGGGACGGCTGAGCGCAGATAGCCCCCGTGTAGCTTTGCGCGAAATTCAAAACAAACCAAACCAAACGAGGTCCCAGCGCACCTGACCCTCCTAGGTCACAAACACCTAAATTCCTATCAGGAGGAGAGAGATCATTGGTTTATTTTTTTTAGACTGTTTCTGGTGGTGTCTTACCACGTATACCTTATTAGTTCCATCAAGAACCACTTTAACTATTTATTAAACATTTTACGTACGTATTTATCAACAAGACTTCCGAAAGAAAGATATGGAATAAAAACAAAGCATTTGTCCCAGCATTAATTATACCGACAGGAACTTAAAATTGAATTAATCATAAAAATAATGTATGTTTGTAAGCACAACAATTTACTTCCACGAGTGCACAATGAAAACAAAATAACTTTATATTTTGGCCACCAGGCGCTAGTGTATATATATATATATATGTAAAGATGCACGTATATTAAAACATCACCAACAGGTGTATGTCTACATCGTTAAGGTGAAACTGTGTTGATTGTTTTTTACCTTTACTACTTCAAGCGAATGTGTGAAATTAATACAATACTCGTGTAGTGTAGGTAAGTTGATAGTAATATCTTATTACCTTACAGTATGTTGTTTCAATTATTACAATACTTGTGTAGTGTAGGTATGTTTAATGTGATATCTTGTTACCTTACAGTATGTTGTTTCAATTAATACAATACTCGTGTAGTGTAGGTAAGTTGATAGTAATATCTTATTACCTTATAGCATGTTGTTTCTATTAATACAATACTTGTGTAGTGTAGGTATGTTTAATGTGATATCTTATTACCTTACAGTATGTTGTTTCAATTATTACAATACTTGTGTAGTGTAGGTAAGTTGATAGTAATATCTTATTACCTTACAGTATGTTGTTTCTATTAATACAATACTTGTGTATTGTAGGTATGTTTAATGTGATATCTTATTACCTTATCGTATGTTATTGTGATTGATACAATATCTGTATAGTGTAGGCATGTTTATAGTAATATCTTATGTTGTTTTAATTTTTTTTACAAACAAACAAGACTCCAAGATTTGTTCCAACAAAGCTTTTATCATGGATGCTGGGAAGGAACTAGATGGCGCTTATGACCGGGATTTAGTCAGCGTTAGCGATTATAGCAAGTGTTCAACACTGTGTACCAACAGTCTTGAAGATCGTGGTTTCCTCTGTAGATCCTTCGTCTTCGACGACACTTCTCACACTTGCCTGCTGTACGACGAAGACCCGGTCGGGTACAAAGAAAGTCCAGAAGCTAACGACGCTCTGAGGAGCAGTAGCGGGAATTACTTTAGAGTTCTCTGTGGAACACAGGAGCAAGGTAAGTTTACATTACCTTATAACTGTGTACAACTTCGGTAAAAACAGGAGCGAGGTAAGTTTAAGTTAGCTTATAACTGTGTACAGCTTCGGTAAAAACCAGAGCTAGGTAAGTTTAGGTTAGCTTATAACTGTGTACAACTTCGGTAAAAACCAGAGCGAGGTAAGTTTACATTAGCTTATAACTGTGTACAACTTCGGTAAAAACAGGAGCGAGGTAAGTTTAGGTTAGCTTATAACTGTGTACAACTTCGGTAAAAACCAGAGCGAGGTAAGTTTAAGTTAATAATGGTTGGAGACGGCTTGAATGGGTAATGAAGAAAAACTTTAATATAAGTTTAACATAACAGCAAATGTACAACGTCTCGGTTAGTTTATAATTCTGTACAACTTCAGTAAAATTCTGTAGTTGTATTTTTATCTCACGCTTACCTTGTGTATTCTATGCACCGTATAGATCAGTTGAAAGTCTTTTGTGTTAAATGTACTTTAAATATAGCCTTCGGGTTATTACAAGTCCGTTAGTCTTAATTTTCAACTCATTTGAAAAATATAATTTCAAACTTCATAAAACTCACTAATGCAGACGTTACTTTATTGTGCAGTCAATATCTTCTCACTAAGTGTGGTTTATAAAGTAGTTCGTATCATTGTCGTTCTCACATACATTAGCGACTTAATTTACTTGCAGCACCACATTAAACAAGATGTACTACAACATTTGATTCTACATTATACTTGCAGCACCACATTAAACAAGATGTACTACAACA
>NW_013671659.1:14944-17404 GCF_000517525.1 Limulus polyphemus
CTACAACTAAAGTCCTACAAATTTTATAGACTACAACTAAAGTCTTTAAAATTCTATAGACTACAACTAAAGTCCTACAAATTCTATAGACTACAACTAAAGTCCTACAAATTTTATAGACTACAACTAAAGTCTTACAAATTCTATATACTACAACTAAAGTCCTACAAATTTTATAGACTACAACTAAGGTCTTTAAAATTCTATAGACTACAACTAAAGCCCTACAAATTCTATAGACTACAACTAAGGTCCTACAAATTTTATAGACTACAACTAAAGTCTTACAAATTCTATAAACTACAACTAAAGTTCTATAAATTCTATAGACTATAACTAAAGTCCTAATACTTTAGTTGTAGTCTATAGAATTTGTAGGGCTTTAGTTGTAGTCTATAGAATTTTAAAGACCTTAGTTGTAGTGTAGAGACTTTTTAGGACCTTAGTTGTAGTGTAGACTTTTTAGGACTTTAGTTGTAGTCTAAAGAATTTTTAGGACTTTAGTTGTAGTCTATAGAATTTGTAAGACTTTAGTTGTAGTCTATAAAATGTGTTAGGACTTTAGTTGTAGTCTAAAGATTTGTAGGACTTTAGTTGTAATCTAGAGAATTTAGAAGTAGTTATCTCTTACGTTGTTTTATATTCCAATAACTTGATGATGAAATAACGACTCATAAAATTTATGCTTTTAGTTTAGGACTTTAGATGTAGTCTAGAAACTTTTTAGGACCTTAGTTGTAGTGTAGAGACTTTTTAGGACTTTAGTTGTAGTCTAAAGAAGTTTTAGGACTTTAGTTATAGTCTAAAGATTTTTTAGGACTTTAGTTGTAATCTAGAGAATTATTAGGACTTTAGTTGTAGTCTATAGAATTTATAGAACTTTAGTTGTAGTCTATAGAATTTGTAAGACTTTAGTTGTAGTCTATAAAATTTGTAGGGATGTACTACAACCTTTGATTCTACATTATACTTACAGCACCACATTAAACAAGATGTATTGGAGCCTAAGAGCAGTGGTGAGTGGTGATGACCAGCTGCCTTCCCTATAGTTTTTCACTTCTAATTTAGGGACGGCTAGCACAGATAGCCCTCATGTAGCTTTGCGCGGAATTCAAAACCAAACCAGCTCCAACGGATGTTTCTTCCTTTGGAAGGTGATGTCCATATGTAGTGTGGTCTGTGAAAAAAATATGTGTAGGATGATATTAATGTTGCTGACATATAGAAAAGTTTCTTTTAACAGAAACTGTTGTTTTGGATAATAGATCATAATAACTGCCATCAGGTAGAATATGATCAACCTGTAACGTCATTCTTATAAACTTCGATTAACCTCAAAGTGGATGAGTGTTTTGGTAACCATCTATCTTAATTTAAGATCTTGTGTGTTCTTATTGAGGTTCCAACTATAACATATCTTAACCATTTCGCACTTACTTGACACTACACTGCATAATATTTTATTATAAACTCATGTTTCAAGTTGAGTTTTATCTTTAACAAAACTCAAAGTTTAACTGTTACGCGGTGTTTTATTAGGATGATGACTGGCTTCTTTCTGAAGGTCTGTTTTAACACTAGTTGTTTTTTTTTTTCGACTGTTGAACAGACTTCTCTGTTCAATAACGCTACTTTAGAACGATTTAGACGTAAGAAACTGGATGGATCTCACGACAAGGAGATCAACTCCTACTCCTTCCAGGAGTGTTTAGACGAATGTATGCGTCGTTACGGACGTGACTGTCGTTCTGTGGAGTTCAGTTCCCGCTACCACTCCTGTAGATTCAGCAGCTACGAAGGTGGATGGGGAACCGCTAGGCCTAATCTAATCGATGATGATTATTACGATTACTACGAATTCAGGTGGCGTAAGTATTGAAGTAGTTATTTCTTAGGTTATTTTATATACGTAAGTATTGAAGTAGTTATCTTTTAGGTTGTTTTATATACGTAAGTATGTTTAATGTGGGGTTCTAGTACATCTTGTTTAATGTGGTGCTGCAAGTATAATGTAGAATCAAAGGTTGTAGTACATCTTTTTGATTCTACATTATACTTGCAGCACCACATTAAACGGTTCCAGTAAATCTTGTTTAATGTGGTGCTGCAAGTATAATGTAGAATCAAAGGTTCCAGTAAATCTTGTTTAATGTGGTGCTGCAAGTATAATGTAGAATCAAAGGTTCTAGTACATCTTCTTTAATGTGGTACTGCAAGTATAATGTAGAATCAAAGGTTCCAGTAAATCTTGTTTAATGTGGTGCTGCAAGTATAATGTAGAATCAAAGGTTGTAGTACATCTTGTTTAATGTGGTGCTGCAAGTATAATGTAGAATCAAAGGTTGTAGTACATCTTGTTTAATGTAGTACTGCAAGTATAATGTAGAATCAAAGGTTCCAGTAAATCTTGTTTAATGTGGTGCTGCAAGTATAATGTAGAATCAAAGGTTCCAGTAAATC
>NW_013671659.1:18061-33001 GCF_000517525.1 Limulus polyphemus
ACTTTAGTTATAGTCTATAGAATTTGTAGGACATTGGCTGCAGTCTATAGAATTTGTAGGACATTAATTGTAGTCTAGAGAATTTGTAGGACCTAAGTTGTAGTCTAAAGAATTTGTAGGGCTTTAGTTGTAGTCTAGAGACATTTTAGGACTTTAGTTATAGTCTATAGAATTTGTAGGACATTGGCTGCAGTCTATAGAATTTGTAGGACATTAATTGTAGTCTAGAGACTTTTTAGGACTTTAGTTGTAGTCTATAGAATTTGTAGGACTTTAGTTGTAGTCTATGGAATTTGTAGGACTTTAGTTGTAGTCTATAGAATTTGTCGGACTTTAGTTGTAGTCTATGGAATTTTTAGAACTTTAGTTGTTGTCTAAAGAATTTGTAGGGCTTTAGTTGTAGTCTAGAGACATTTTAGGACTTTAGTTATAGTCTATAGAATTTGTAGGACATTGGCTGTAGTCTATAGAATTTGTAGGACATTAATTGTAGTCTAGAGACTTTTTAGTACTTTAGTTGTAGTCTATAGAATTTGTAGGACATTAGTTGTAGTCTATAGAATTTTTAGTACTTTAGTTGTAGTCTATAGAATTTGTCGGACTTTAGTTGTAGTCTATGGAATTTTTAGCACTTTAGTTGTAGTCTATAGAACTTGTAGGGTTTTAGTTGTAGTCTATAGAATTTGTAGGACTTTAATTGTAGTCTATAGAATTTGTAGGACTTTAGTTGTAGTCTATAGAATTTGTAAGACTTTAGTTGTAGTCTAGAGACATTTTAGGACTTTAGTTATAGTCTGTAGAATTTGTAGGACATTAATTGTAGTCTAGAGACTTTTTAGGACTTTAGTTGTAGTCCTATAGAATTTCTAGGACTTTAGCTGTAGTCTATGGAATTTTTAGGACTTTAGTTGTAGTCTATAGAATTTGTTGGACTTCAGTTGTAGTCTATGGAATTTTTAGAACTTTAGTTGTTGTCTAGAGAATTTGTAGGAGTTTAGTTGTAGTCTATGGAATTTTTAGGAGTTTGGTTGTAGTCTATAGAATTTGTAGGACTTTAGTTGTAGTCTATGGAATTTTTAGGACTTTAGTTGTAGTCTATAGAATTTGTAGAAGTTTAGTTATAGTCTATAGAATTTGTAAGACTTTAGTTGTAGTCTATAGAATTTGTAGGACATTAGTTGTAGCATGTAGAATTTCTAAGACTTTAGTTGTAGTCTATAGAATTTGTAAGACTTTAGTTGTAGTCTATAGAATTTTTAGGACATTAGTTGTAGTATATAGAATTTGTAGGACATTAGTTGTAGTCTATAGAATTTGTAGGGACTTTAGTTGTAGTCTATAGAATTTGTAGGACTTTAGTTGTAGTCTATAGAATTTGTAGGGCTTTAGTTGTAGTCTATAGAATTTTTAGGACATTAATTGCAGTCTATAGAATTTTTAGGACCTAAGTTGTAGTATATAGAATTTGTAGGACATTTGTCGTGTCTATAGAATTTTTAGGACATTAGTTGTAGTCTATAGAATTTGTAGGGTTTTAGTTGTAGTCCATAGAAGTTTTAGGACATTAATTGTAGTCTAGAATTTGTAGGTTATTAGTTATAGTCTATAGAATTTGTAGTACTTTAGTTGCAGGCTAGAGTTTGGTTGCTATGAAGACTTCAAAACATGAAAAATCTCAAGATAGACAGTTTGCATTATTACGCCACAATGAGGTTTATCTTTGTTTACTAAACGCAATGACTGTCACAAACATTAACATGAAAGACATTTACTGTGTAGTCGACAACTGCAAAGAGTCGATTTGAAGTTCCGTGAAAAACTCATAAAAAGAAATAGAAACGCACAAAAACTTTTAAACATAATATCAGAAAACTGTACATTATTCTATCCTTATTAATTATCATTGGTTTATTTTGCTAGGAGCCAGAATTCTAACTAACAAATAACAATGAATTAAGTAAATACACCAACTACAAAACTTTTTAAGTCAATCTACAACTTTTCAGGCTCAGAGCGGAGTTGTTTTCTTTTAATTGACTGATTTCTATAAACCGTAAAAATAACTTTCATTGCTAAAGATTCAGTACAGTTATTACTATCTTTTTAACAAATAATGATAACAATATTCTAAGTTTCAGTGATTTATTGCTTTCATACTAAATATTTCCTCTTAGTTTTTTTTCTAGCTTATTCATGGTTTTTATCAATGAATACACACATCATTGTTATAAAAAAAACTATGATTTATTTGTTTTACTAGTTCGAGGTGATGGAAGACACGGAGGAGGTTTTACTCCAGAAAGAACTGATTATGGAGGTTTTGGTGGTGGAAAATGGGGAGGAGGATGGAGCGACAGTAAAACAGGAATAGGACGGCATCCACGCCCACCTCTTCCTCCTCCACCGCCACCACCTCACTGGGAAAGATATGGTGGGAGACCCGAAGGGAACTACGGTGGTCGTTATGGCGGATCACATGGTGCTGGTGGCGGCTACGACAGACTACCTCCTGGGCCACCTCCTCCACCACCACTACCACCTGGTCCTAACTCGATCTATCCACCTAGGCTTCCTGGCCCACCCATTCCACCAGGACCAGGAGGGCTGGGTTATCCCACATGCGCGGACCATGGTAGAGGTGGCGCTCCAGGGGGCGATGTGTTTCAAAGAGTTGGATTTGGACAAAGACTTCGAAGCTTCTATGTCCGTAAAGTGGTACGAGCTGACAGGGTAGAAGACTGTGAACGCGCGTGCATTGAAGCACGTGATTTTGAATGTAGATCTTTCAACTTTAGGTAATACTTGGAGCTAACGCGTTACGACTTAAAAAAAAGCATTTTTAAAAAAGCTAGAGACAGTTTACTTTTCTGGAGCATTTTTTGTTTGTTTGCTAAACATCAGTTTTAAATTGAAATTGTTACGTAATATTGGTGTTTTTCATTTAGTTTAGTTTCACTAAGGCCATAACTGTTTATTTATATAGCTTATTATATTTTTAAAAATAAAGATTTACAATAGACTAATGTATTAACTTTAAAACATGACAATTAAGGGATAAGTGTAAAAGTCAATACTACAACTATAGGATAGCTTCAACCACATCCTAATATATGGAACTCTAATAAAAGTTTACCGAATCTGGTTAAAATGCCCTACTAATCTACACTGTTTTTCCTATTTGCACACATTAAAAATGAGCTACATCGTGCATTTTCTAGATTTCGGTATACAGTGTAATTAGTGATAATCAATTAAACGAGAATACGCAAATGTTCACAAATGTTTAAAGCAGAATACATGATATCTGCTTTGTGAAACTGCTAGAAGAACATAAAACATTTATAAATGTAGAGCATGATACAATTGTAATATACCATGATTGTTAAGCCTGCTTTAATACCAACAAATTAGCCTCTATTTTCAACATGCAGTGAAAACGACCTTTGACCAGTGAAATTAGTAAAAAACATTTGGTAGACCGTTCATAAATTATTTAGTGATATGTATATAATCCACAAAAAAACATTGTTTCAATATGTGACGAGCCATTAACTAGTTATGATCCTCTTTAAAATAAATTGTAAAAAAAAAAAGGCGTTTATTAAAATCATATTTGCTGGATAACAACGAGTAGTATAAACAGCGTTTTTTAAATCAGGTCCTTCTTTCCTGAGAACTGCGAGCTGAGTGATATTGACACGACTCAGGTACAACTGAGTAACCCCAGCCATTTCGATGACAACACCCAGTTTGATTTCTACGAGCGAGATGGGCCAGGGCCAGGTCGTCATTGTTTGGATGGTGAGTTTTCGTTTTACTGTATGCAGTGAGAAATCGGGTTTCTCTAGTTATTAGGAAAATAATTTTGTTCCTTTAAGTTTATTTGCAGTACTTTGTAAATGTACAACTACATAGGAATACCGAGCTTTAGTGAGATTACAGCCAGTGTTCATCTATAATAACGCTAGAATCCGGGTTTCGATACCCGTGGTGGGCAGAGCACAGATAGCCCATTGTGTAGCTTTGTGCTTAATTACAAATAAACAAACTATAATGAGGGAGCCATTCAAACTAAACCATAACGTTTCAGAGAATCTTCTCATTGTGACGAGTTGTAGTATTGTACGAAAGGCCTCTCAGTCAGTGGCTTGTGAGAGATAAAAGATATCTCTGAAATGCTATTTTTACACACCTGATTTTGAATCCACAAATTAATACAAAGAGAGTACACATGCAATGAACGTTTTTACAACTATAATAGAAGTAAAAACGTTGTCTAACGTATACACTAGGGTCAATAGAACAGGTTTCTAAAAAGTTATCTTCTAGAAATTGAAATCGCTTTTTAGAAACGTACAACAACTATTTTACTTTAATCTTGATTGAATGAGTATGTCTATGAAGTGTTGCGGTGTAGTGCTCTAACGTGGTAAGTTTTGATACTAGCAGCAACTATTACGACAGAATATGTATAAATGTGACATTTTAAAAATACGGTATATTTATTTTCACGTGCTAAACTTACCGTACAAATCACCCGATTTTTGTAAATAATACTGATAATCAGTAAAAGATAGTTACTTGATTTATTTGCAGTTAGCCAATCTTGTTCTCCTGACGGCATGGATTTCTCACTTCGAACACCAGGTGGCTTCTATGGTCGTATTTATACATATGGGTTCTATGACACGTGCTTCTATGATGGCAATGGCGGGAATATTAATGTGCTACGTATAAGTCGAGCGAATGGTTTTCCACGATGTGGAACACAACAGGTTTGAAATATTTGATAAAGAATATTATTTAAAAAAATGAAAGTAGCTTATTTCATTCTGTTTGAACAAAAATATCTGCACTTGAACGTTGTCGTCGTCTAATTCGAAATAGTTTAATAAAAAATAATTATCTTTTTATTTTAATACCACTCAACAGGGAGACAGCGATGTACTGTTCTGTGACACTAGAGAATCAAATCAACCTCTCTTTAGCTTAACTAAATATTTTATAGTTGAGAGTTTAAAGTATGTGTTAACAATGTACCTTATAATTCTTGAAATTGCCCCGACCTTTCAGCCGTGCGGGCGATATAATGTGACGGTCGATCTCACTATTCATTGGTAAAAGAGTAGCCCAAGAGTTGGCGGTGATGACAAGCTGCCTTCCCTCTAGTCTTACACTGCTAAATTAGGGACGGCTAGCGCAGATAGCCCTCGTGTAGCTTTGCGCGAAATTCAAAAACAAAAACTTATTGAACACAGTCAGGGTTAATCAAATTTCTAGGTGTGATTATAACTTATGATGTGTGCTGTTACATTAATGCATGAAACTTAATTTTCTGTAATAGATTTAGAAGTCTGCCTTAGTTATTCTAGTTTTAATATTTTATTGAATGTAATTTTTTATGATATTGTTTGCTTGTTGTTTTATAGGGCATAAAACAAATTAACTATGAAAAATTAAGCAGATTGTGAGAAGTTTTCTCCCGCACTCCTTTAAAATTTATGAAAATTAAGACTCATTCATAATAATTAAATATAATATAACATATTTGTATCGGGTGTATTCAACAAACAAATTAGATTTAAAAAACTGATCTTTATATTGTTACGTTTCTAGCCGTTTGTTAATTTCCCGTAAAAATTCTTTCCGAAAAACTTCAGCGATAAAAGTCCTTTCTTAAATAAAACTAGTTTATTCTTTCTTAATACAACTTTGCAATACACTTAATTTCCACAATCAATTTAACTTAAACACACGCTATAATTCACAACGAAGGATTCACGCACTTACTTACTACCGCGCTTGACTCAATTGTCCGTCTCTGTCTGTCTGCAATTCTATTCTCGATTCATTGTCTGGCGCACTTATATACAAGAATACCACACATCTAGCAAACACTCGAGCATTCACGAACCTTCGAGAATATCATGACGTGTTACTAGGGTCACGTGACTTCCGCTGTCGTAACAATATGTATCAATATCCCATTTTCAAAGGTTTTTCAGAAAGACAAAATAAGTAATGATAATCTTTGAACTGTAACATTACACATAAAATAACATTGAATTTTTAGCCGTCCATGTTCAAATATAATTTTTATTTTTCAAATATCGTCCTTAATAAACCAACTTCTGCAACTAAACGAATATGGCTTGTGTTTTTCACAGTATGGAGATGTTATGACCAACATTGTTGTAGTACAGTTTAACGACTACGTGCAGACGTCACGTGACAAGGTATATAACCTCACTTGTTACCTTTCTGGAGTCGGAGAAACGGTAGTGACGTCAAATTATCTAGACTCTCGAACTGACGGGTATGTAGCACCAATTTTCGAATTAAAATTTAAACGAATAAATCAATCTTAGCTATAATAGGATTACACTAGTCAATTCAGTTTCTATACCTGTTGATTTTTTATTATAAATAATTCTAGTTTACTATGCTAATAGTATAGAATTAGATATCGAAATCAATCAACACTGATTTTGTGTTTATAAGGGTTTAGTTTGCTAATTGTTACTAATTCTTTATCAGAACAATACAGTGCCAAAATCGTTCTTTTTATTTACCAGATTAGCTGACATTTTAAATGGGGAAAGTTGTCTATAGGTTTAAAGTCACTTTTTCGGTTGGCTCAATGTTCCCCGGTGGGACGGCGGTAAGTCTACGGATTTACAACGCTAAAATCAGGGGCTCGATTGTTTTCGAGTCCTTACTCGCCATGTAATTAGGCCCTTATGTCACAGATTATATTTTCAAAGAAGCTATTTAATATAATCATTAAACAGATGGTCGATTGTATAATATCAAATAATAAAATGAATGCAGTTCAGTAATATTATTAACACACCTAAATTAATTTAGATTACTAAATAGTGAACTGAAAAGACCTCAAAAACCCCTTAAATATAATATATACATCACCATTATAAGAGGCCTAACTGTTTCTATTTGTATTGCCAATCCAAGCTGTGCTGATAAGCCTTAATTAAAGAGGTGAAACTTCTAGTCCACGGCAGAGGGCACGGCGAATCAAATAATGTATTAGGCCTGCACGTCATAGATTTTATTTTTAATTTTACTTTTTGTGAAAATAAAAGTAGTTTGTAATATGTTAATTAGCTTAGATACATATATATATATACGTAAAGGCATTCCAATATAAAAGAATGCAGTAAATTTTCAATAATTTTTAATCAAAGCAAGCTAACTTCATAGCTCATAAGTGATAAATAAATAATGATTAGTAAGGCATTTGAACATTAGAACACCAACTTATATTGTAGACAGTAATGTCCTGTTGAGAATTTTGGGTGATATTAGCAACAGCCTTGTAGACAGTATCGCTTTCTTAAACAGAGTAGACACTGAGGTTCTTTCGAGATGATTAAATGTTATTAGTACCAACCTTTAGATAGCATCGCCTGTTAAGTATACAGCATGTTATTAGTACCAACCTTTAGATAGCATCGCCTGTTAAGTATACAGCATGTTATTAGTACCAACTTTGTGGATAGTATCGTGCTGTTAAATATACTGTATGTTATTAGTACCAACTTTGTGGATTTGGCCCGGCATATCCTGATTGCTAGATCCCTCGACTCGCAATCTGCAGGTCGCAGGTCCAAATCCCCCTCACCGAACATGCTCGCCCTTTCAGCCGTAGAGGCGTTATAACGTGACAGTCAATCCCTCTATTCGTTGGTAAAAAGAGTAGCCCAAGTGTTGGCTGTGGATGGTGCTGACTGGCTGCCTTCCCTCTAGTCCAGGGATTCCCAACATTTTTGTTCCTCTGTAGTCCTTGGCCTTGGGCATTCTGACATGTTCCCATGTACCCCTACAAATTAAAGATTTAAAAAAAATGGATAAAATTATATTGATTTTATATTATTTAATTATGAAATCTGTATGTGTGGACTGGATAAGGATCTTGTAGTATTGATAACATCGATAAATTGAACTCAGTAAATTTATACATTATCTTAGTATATTGTCAAAACTATATACTAAATACTAATACTAATGAGATGATTGAGTCTGTTTTTCTATATTGCTTTATTCTACATTACTTATTGAAAACATGAGTTATAATGTAGCACAGCAATAACATCACAACGTTCACCATGATCACAACTTTTTGTCTAAAGAGCGTATATTTATGTAAGCCACTTTGTCTGACTGTAGATTAAAACACCAAGTAAAGTGTAAACAATGGTTATACTCTCAGACCCCTATGTACCCCCTGAGAAGTGCAAATGTAGCCCCAGGTTGGGAATGTCTGCTCTAGTCTTTCAATGCTAGGACAACTAACGCAGATAGCCGTCAAGTAATTTTGCGCGAAACTAAAAAGTAAACCAACATTGTAGACATTATCGTCTTCTTAAAAGGATTAGGTGTTTTTAGTAACAAACTTGTAGACAGTATCGTTCTGTTGAGAGGATTGATTGTTATTAGTAACAAACGTGTAGACAGTATCGTTCTGTTGAGAGGATTGATTGTTATTGGTAATAGCCTTGTTGACAGTATCGTTCTGTTGAGAGGATTGATTGTTATTAGTAACAAACGTGTAGACAGTATCGTTCTGTTGAGAGGATTGATTGTTATTAGTAATAGCCTTGTTGACAGTATCGTTCTGTTGAGAGGATTGATTGTTATTAGTAACAAACTTGTTAACAGTATAGTTCTGTTGAGAGGATTGATTGTTATTAGTAACAAACTTGTAGACAGTATAGTTCTGTTGAGAGGATTGATTGTTATTAGTAATAGCCTTGTTGACAGTAACGTTCTGTTGAGAGGATTGATTGCTATTAGTAACAAACTTGTTAACAGTATAGTTCTGTTGAGAGGATTGATTGTTATTAGTAACAAACTTGTAGACAGTATAGTTCTGTTGAGAGGATTGATTGTTATTAGTAATAGCCTTGTAGACAGTATCGTTCTGTTGAGAGGATTGATTGTTATTAGTAACAAACTTGTAGACAGTATAGTTCTGTTGAGAGGATTGATTGTTATTAGTAATAGCCTTGTAGACAGTGTCGTTCTGTTGAAAAGATTGATTGTTATTAGTAACAAACTTGTTACAGTATCGTTCTGTTGAGAGGATTGATTGTTATTAGTAATAGCCTTGTAGACAGTGTCGTTCTGTTGAAAAGATTGATTGTTATTAGTAACAAACTTGTTACAGTATCGTTCTGTTGAGAGGATTGATTGTTATTAGTAATAGCCTTGTTGACAGTTCTGTCTTTTTAAGAGGATTCAGTGTTACTAATAATAGCCTTGTAGACAATCCTGTTCTACTGAGAGGTGATATTAGTGCAAATGAGGATGTACAACGTAGGTTGTTTCAATTAAGGAAAATGGCATTCTTTGTTCCTGTTTTGCTGTTATTTCTTCAGCCTTGTATTCTGTAATACTTTTGTATCCTTACAGCTGATCCAAAAATTTCCTTCAAAAGAATGTATATTATTTTTGCTACATCAACTAAGAGATGAGATATTTTGAAGCATTTTGTCAATATAACTCACAAATCTCTTTCCGACACTAGATAGAGGTGTTAAAGTACAGGTGCAGAAGCGTAAGGTACCAAACAAGAGGTATGTTGGAACATTAATGAAACTGTAACGGATAGTGCAACCAAGTCTAAAGTTGGATCATTAGCGGATGAGCTAATATCATACAGATTTCAAATTTCTACATCAGTTTGGTATGGAGTGCTTATACAAAGAGACCTAGTCAGCAAGCTAACGTGGAGATTAACTTGAGAATTAATATTACCAGTAATTTAGTCAATGATACGCAACAAACCCTTCTTCAGTTCAGAGTTAATGGTACGCCACTGAGGTAAGTGTGGAACTTATATTTCAAAATAGGTAAGACAAATTTTGCACGTTTGCACCAAAATTATGTATTGGAAGGAGCCACCTACATTAATTTATTTGTGCAAGGGTTCTAGAGGCGTGTTTCAACGTCTGCGACTTTTACCTTTTTTCATAAGTCAAAAAGATCATACGACACCGTGTGTTGTTTAATGCAAAGCTACACAAAGTGATTTCTGTGCTCTGTCCAACGCGGGAAATCGAACCACAAGTTTTAGTGTTGTAAGTCGGGAGATTTACCGTTGACTCACTGGGGGACGACACCTTGTCAGTACGAATAAGTATAGAACAAGTGCTTGTCTCATGAATTGCTAAGAGGGTACGATACATGAAAAAAAAATCGCTAATTTGTACTATATTTTTTGCATTTTTTACTAAACTAGTAAACTGTGTACAAATACATAAAGGAAAAAAAAAGGCCATTTACTGTTTATTATGTTCAACTTGATCAACGTTTTTCGTTTTTTTAACTATGATTTCGCAAAAAAATAACGTTAATTCCTACTATAATAACATCAAGATATTTACGTAATTTCAGACGCTACCCAACTCAGATCGAACATCTGCCGGCACAGAATATCCTGACCTCTAGCGTCGTCCTTCGAATCTTGTACCGTGGCACTCCAACAAATACGATAGCAGTAGGAGATTTGTTAACGTTTAGGTTGGAGGCGAGGGGACAGTGTAAGTTGGAGACAATGTGTTGTAATATTAATATGTAGACCGTTTCTGACACCACTTTTTTATGATTGTATTTACTCTCCCATCAACTTTATTAAAGTTTTATTTATTGTACTTCAAGAATTGGCTCATATTAATATGCATAAAAGCTGCTGTTTATTATAATATAATCAGCACACAAATATTTATAACTAGGTTTTGGTTCCCTTATGGCAGTATGTTACTTTTTTCGGTCACTACACATCTCAGTATTTTTTCTTTTATTCTGTTAAACGCCTTTGTTTTATATTTCTTTCTCAAAACCATGCCAACAGCACCCTTTCTGTCCGACTTTAAACACCTGTTTTTCATAATTACGCTGATAATCATGACATAAGGGTTCTTGTAGTTTTCTCACTTCTATCAACCGAACTTCATAACACGTAGTACTGTTAGGCATAGCGTAGTAATGTTGGACATATAGTGGAATGTTAGACATTTGTATTTTGTTATTATATTTGAGTAATACAATTACTTTAAATGTAGAATGAAATATTTAACCCCAAATTCACTATGTTATATAACAAAATAATGCTGTATTTTCAACTATTTTTGATTGGTAACATGGTGCAACGAAAGAAAAACATTATGATTACGTGCAGCGAGATTTTAAAAGTTTTAGAAGTATGATATAGAAACCTTCTGAATCCATAGGAGTAATGAAATATATATATATATATATATATAAAGTTTTTTAGGCTAAAACATGCTTTATTTGTTTATATTCCAACAGATCGATATGACTTCTTTACTGGTGATATTTTTGCAACTAACGTCATCGCTAAGGATCCTTATTCAGGAAGGGAAGTACAACTGATTGACTCAAGAGGGTAAGGTTTACCGCTGGTTTCACATTAATTGCATTTGAAGAAAAAAGTTTTAATAAAAAACATAACTGAGCTTTTTTTTTAGTTACACATTTTAAATTTGTAAGTGTTTAATGACTCCTCACATTGCCAAAAATGTTTTTAGACAGGGAATGGATAAAGCTAATGACCACTAAGCACTAAAAAGGATTTCACTTATCCTGGTATAAACACTAAACAGGATTTCACTAATCCAGGTATAAGCATAAACAGGATTTCACTAATCCAGGTATAAACACTAAACAGGATTTCACTAATCCAGGTATAAGCACTAAAAAGGATTTCACTAATCCAGGTATAAGACTAATCCAGGTATAGGCACTGGCCAGGATCGCTTGCATTAGGGCACAGGTATAGGTACATGGGTGAATTGCACTACAGACATTGGGCAGGATTGAATTGAAATTGATGCCCAGGATATATATATATGCCCTGGATTGGTTACTCTTGTTTCTTCAGCTATTTTGCTTTTTCTTGTCTAAATGTATTCAAGTTGCTCCTTTTATATACTGCTGTACGCGTTTTAAATTTGGACGTTTCTATTGTTACTGATAGAAGAATTTCAAACAAAAATAAATTCCATTAAAGGTAAGGTCGACGAGGTCATATGAAAATTAAGAAAGGTTGTAAAGTGCAGAAAGATAATAAAAAGATCAAAAAGGCAATAATTAATATACAGAATAACATCACTATCAGAGCCAAAACATCTCGAAATGAAAAGATCAAATTCGCACCCCCTCAATAATTTTAACCTCAAACATCGTTAACTGTGTCATATAGAATAGGAGACTTCATCTACTATAAACTTGTTACAACTACTGCTGCTGTGCCATCTTTAAATCCAGGATCTTTCGGGTCTACTCCAGCTATATCACTACCTGATCTTAAAGAATTTAGTAGGTTAATTCAACAACACTGTCCAATCGAAAAAACCAACACTCTGACTGGAAGGTACCATGGGACGTATACCAACCACAATTCGAAATACTTTCCAAAGTAAGTGAATGAATGAATAAGCAAACAAAATGTTATTCATCTTGCTGCATATTTAAATCAATCGGCTTCAACTACACTAAGCAGCCTTCTAACTTAGAACCATAACTATCAGGCATTAGTGGTAGTATTTTCAAATAGCTTTGTATTGTCACATCAGAAGTTTCTGAGACAAAGTTTAGGAGCAGAGTAAAGAGGAAGGCATATATCTTAGCAGAAATTGCTGAAGATGTGGATGAATTGTCGAAGTTATGACGATAATAAACCCAGAATATACCCTGAGGATGAAAATTCTTAATCTTACCAGATAGAAATAAGGAGAGCATTATTTAAAAAAAACAAAAAACTAGTCCACGAGACAAAGGATACCTTAATGGAAAGCCTTGCAACTTGTTGATTGTTAGTGGTTATAAAGCTACCATCCTTAAAACTGATGTGGTAATGAAAGCTGGGACATAGCCCTCAAAAATTAAGTAAGGAAATGGGTTGATGTGAACAGCAAGTGATCATAAAATTTCAGAAATAGGAATGTGGTGTGTGGATAATTGACAAAGATAGACGTTAGACTAGCTTTGGACAGTTTCACAGTCCATGACCAGAAAAATTATGTACACTACACGACCATCATCCCACTGAAAGTTGGGCTCCCAGTGAAAACATGGAGAAAAATGCTATATATAAAAAAACAACAACAATAAACCTAAAGTTCAAAAGAGCAGAATCCAGAAAGATAGGTGAACCAAATGAAAGGTTACCCATCGTGATCATGTTTGGAAGTGAAATGTTTAGTTCTAGGGAAGATTTCACTGGAAGTCAATTCTCTGAAGAATCCGAGGTTCCTGTTGAGATCTCTTGCAGGGTATCGCCATAGATGGAGCCATGAGTGGACTTCCTTAACCATTCGCCCGAAGACAACTTCCGAAGTGACACGACAAAAGGTCGTCCTATCTTCGTTCCATCGAAAAGAAAGCCAACAAACCGATTTGATGATTTTGATGAATTAGGGATAGTAAATATGACAAGAAAGGAGATAGTTTTGTTTTTATAATTTTTTAAAGTACTATGGTGTCAGACAATTAATGATTGTACTGTTTATATATATGAATATTAGTGTTCATACTTGCCAAAGGTTACTTTTTTATTGTTAATTATGAATTTTAATGTACAGGTTGATTGTTTAAGAGAATTCACTATCCAAAGAAGGGGCAGTGTTGTAGAGTATCTTTAAACTTGTTTTTTTTTATTGCTTGTGTAAAGGGAGTTTTTGACATGTCCTGATTAGTAAACAGCTAGAATTTTCTATAACCTTTATTAAAACGAATTAAATTGTATAAAACCAGAGTAACCTGAGGTTTGAATAGACTGTTGTTTCATTAGTATGTCTGTTGTAGCAGTGTGTCGATTATTGAATAAACGAGTTTGTCAGGGTGGGGTTTGCCCTATGGTACACCTATGGGTTTAGGAACTGTAGGTGTATTGTAAGAGTGGTAGTTAATCCCTTAGCGTGGATGGTAAGGTGCTACTGAGTGGCTGTCTTACTTCTGCTCCCAAGTTGAAAATTAGGGATGGTGGCAATAGCCTTAGTAACTTTGCCATAAATACAAAAAAAAAAGTTTCAACGATGTACAAGTTAGAGAAATACCGTACATCCGAGAAAAATAGCAAGTGACTGTTTAGTTATATGTAAAGTTAAGGTGTATCGTTAGTTCGTGAAATCGTTTTCACCGAATATTCTAAAAGAACCTATCCAACAACAGAAACCATTACAACAATGTAATAGTGGATATCGAGATAACTAAACTATCTGAACCTAGTGAAGTTACAATGATAATACCTACGTCAAGTTGACAAACGTGTTGTAACTTCTTTAGTTAAAAAAAAAACCCTGATTAGAAACTGGGCCTCGATACTCATGGAGGGCAGAGCACAGATAGCCCATTGTGTAGCTCTGTGCTTAATTACAAAGTAACAAACAAACAAAACTCCCCTGGTAGCTCAGCAAGAAACCTGAGGACTTATAGTGCTAAAAATCAGGTTTCGATACCTTTGGTGGCCAGAGCACAGTCAACCCATTTTATAAGTGTGCTTAATAACAAACAAACAAACATTTCAGAGAATGTACAATATAAATCATTGCTCAGAAAACAGTTTGTGTCTCCTTCCAGTCTTATTATAATGCTTATGTACACTTATGATCTATTTTAGCTGTCCTATTGACCTTTATGTCTTTCCTGAATTGCATCGAACACCAGATGGCGCCCTTGAAGCAGATTTTTATGCTTTTAAGATTCCCGATTCTAATTTATTGGTCTTCCAGGCAACAGTTCGTACTTGCCGTGGCCCGTGTGAACCAGTGAGTTGGAAAATATCTTACTGAAATTTTATTGTTATAGGTTTAAAATCAAATCTCCTTAAAATAACCTAGGCACAAAATAGGAAGAAACTATTATATTAATAATGGTTGGAGATGGCTTGAATGGGTT
>NW_013671659.1:33869-35099 GCF_000517525.1 Limulus polyphemus
CTATATTTATATATACCAGTTAATTTTTTTATATAAACAACTACTATATTGATATATACCAGTTAATTATTTTATATAAACAACTATTATAGTGATATATACCAGTTAATTATTTTATATAAACAACTATTTGATTAAATGTGTCCGGTCCGAATGTAACCTAGTGGTTAGTGTATCAGACTGGAGACCCAAGAGTCTCTTGATCGAGACAAGGTGTTACCAAACACTTTGTGCTTTCATCTGTGGGTACGTTATAACAGTGACGGTCAGTCTTATTATTGTGTACTGTCGACTAGCTGCATTTCACCTGACTTATAGGAAAAAAATATTGGGACGGCTATGCCTGAACCACAGGATACTCTGACTTGGTCATTTAGCTGATTCTATGCATAAGGTGTCATTCTGATGAAACAAAAATATACTTGTATAATGACAAATGATTCTATAATTTAGGAACTTGCGATCTTTCATAATAAATGTTTAAGCTCTCTCCGTTGTAGTAGATATTTAAGCATTGTATAATTCACTAATGAATGTAGTATTTATAAAGCTCTTATTTTATTTTTTTATAGCTTTAATAGTAAATGTCATGAGAAAAAAATTTATCAAAACATTATCTTATTACAGATCATATGTAGTGACCCTGGCAGACCCGGAACATTTCCCTCTTGGGGACGCCGAAAGAGATCTGTTTCGAATGGCACAGAAATTTCAGGACCTGCCGCCTCACCCATCCACATAGGCCAAAGTAGCACAATAGCATCGCCATCTAATGGTACAAACGAAGAGGAGAAAGAGGAAGTACATGAACTTCTGAATGTTTATCTATCACGGTCTGACATACCTTCTGAGGGTCCAACAGCAGGTAAGCTCGAACTGATATTTCTTGATTTGACATATTTGTCTTAAACGAAATAACGGAGGTTTCTTTTTCATGCACTACTTGTTATCGACTAAGTAAGTTGTAAAGCAAAGCCTTTAAAATAACGTCAAAAGGAAAATAAACTGTTATATTTTACATTTAAAATATTGAGCTTCTTTCAATGGATGACTTAATGTAGCATTAACACAGTTTAACACTTGTGTTATTGTAAACAAATTGAAGCTTTCTAGTTGTTGACAGAACATAAAGTTTAATTTTCTGTTATACTAAGTTAATGAGATTTATTATTAAAAACCTGATAAAACGTATGTCACTGATTTTTACCGATGTAAACTCTTCAAAGTCAT
>NW_013671659.1:35867-37489 GCF_000517525.1 Limulus polyphemus
AATGTTTATACATTTAGTTATTTCTATATTTATTTATTCAATAATAACAAGAACAGTGTTCCACAGAAATCTGAACATCGGATTTATTTTATGACAATGATCCAAAAACCCAAACAACTTACTTTCTCTATACCTAAACAGTTTAGTTTGCTATATCTGTTTCAAGAATGACCACAGCGTGAATTAACATTTTTCTTTCTTTAATCAAATGTTCTTTTTTTTTTTTTTTTTTCTAATAAGCTTATTTTTCAACTTTTTTTTTCCATTTTAGAAACTTGCTAAATATCTTGTACATAATGCTAGCAAGACCTCTAACTAATCATTAAGCTTACAAGTTAAATAAATTTGTAGCATTTTCTTTTGTTCTAGATTGATTTCTTAATTTGAATCGTGAAAAGTGAAACAAGAAAACAAGAATGCCTAAGTCGTTTTATTGCTGTTTCTGAAGTACAAACTAAAAAAGAAAGATTGCTATGAACACTAAATTTGCGACTTAACGAGGCCTAACTTCATAATAAATTTGAAATACATAATATCCAGAAATATTTCACATTTACTAAAACTATGCTGGGCTAGTTGTAGATCAGAGCTTCTAAACTTCCAAATGAAAACAAAATGTCAATAACTTTTATCAATGAAGAGTTATTCAACATTTGTTTTCTCCATTTTAATCTCTCTCTCTCTACGGACGAATCCTGATTTTCGAATTACTCTAGTGAGGCCACTGTCTACTGTATAGCAATACTAATATCCATTAGAAGCTTGTTAGAACATTTTCTACATTGATCAACGTGTAAAATATCAATGCATAAGAAATAATATTAACTCATCTGACTTGTGCAACTGTTATCATAAAAGAAGCATTCCCCAGGAAATAGGCTTAGTAAATTAGACTCATAATAATTATATCATAATGTTAAGCAACTTATTTAAATTCAAAATGTTAGTTGACGAAACCACATTGGGGGACAGACCTGATATAATTTATATTGTATAAAAGGAGTACAATTTACGAATGGCTCATTAGTTTCAAGCATCAGAAGAAAATAGCTATTAGTTTTGAAACAAAATTGAGATATTTCAATTTGAATTTTTAAAAATATCTTTCCTTGCGGTTATACTAGCCATGGAATTATATGAAACTAAGTGATATCAAATTTACTCATCTCAAATTTATATTAATAATAATTAATTTAACCTTATATGTGCGACTTAAGGTCAAAGTCTTTATAATGTAGTGATAAATGTTTATCATATCCGAAAGTAGCAGTTTTTCACTTTTACTTCTTGTATCATAAAAAAAAATATGCCAACTGAAACCAATTTGTTACAATGTACAAGTTCTTTGTCAAAGTTGATCTACATTTATGAGGGTCAACTGCTATTTTTGGAGTAAACTGGTCAAATACTTAGATATTTCAGCTTAAACAGTAACCAGAATTGCCTTTATTAAATAATTTATTGAAGAAAATAATGAATGAGCGCCAAGGCCAAGGTGAGCTTCATTAAATATCGGTAGAGAGAGATTAAATAATATATACATTACACACAGCATTTAAACAATATATAGATTACATACAATAAATATACATTACATATAATAAATATACATTACATATAAT
>NW_013671659.1:38424-39591 GCF_000517525.1 Limulus polyphemus
ATCTACATTACATACAATAAATATGCATTTAAGCAATATATACATTACATACAATAAATATGCATTTAAACAATGTATATATATACATTGCTCTAGAGATCTGTACACTTTAAAAACAATGTGCTTAAGCAGAAAGTATGTTAGTTGAATACATTAATAATTGAGGTATTCTTGTAAAGAATGATTCTGACCTTTAACAGTGAATATGTCAAAGAGCACAAACACAGTGATGAACATTTTGTGTTATTGTTTTTCTTCACAGTTGAAACAGGCAGATGCCGACAGTACCTCACCTAGTACAGCTAATCTGTACGTGTCCCAGTTCCAAGCACCCAGATTTGAAGACCCCAGTGAACCCATCTACACAGACCCATCTCTGTTCGAACGGTCACGCAGTTTGAGTAGCATGACCATATCAAACTTGGACAACATGAAACCCAAGACGGACCTCGATTCCTGAATTCCATTTCTACCGGAAATCTTTTATGTGTGCTAAAAAATGCACTATATCTTGATCTGCTTATTCACCAAATTCTTCTGGAAGCTGTGACATGTTGTACTTGCTGTCATTTTTATTCATCAACCACAACTGTGTGCAGTCTCGCCTGTTATAAGTTACAAATATGTGTGCGTCCCTTATAATCATATTTTGTCCAAAGAAAAAATAACTTCACACTTATTATAATCACTGATTCACTTTTACTGCTGTCTCTTCTTACTTGAAATCATCCATTTTAATAGGGGTTGTCTTTGATATAATCTAGCAGATATTACAACTCCCAGGGGTTTTTAATGTTGTTGTGGATTGTAAACAATAACGGCTATTTTCATGCACTAAGAAGAAATAACTTTCGTTTACTAAAAAAACTTTGTATTCAAAACTCCTAAATTATGCACAAGAATTGCACAACCGCAAACAGTATTTGAAATTTTTATTAGTCTATAATTATGTTTAATGAAACTTATGCTCACTTTCACATATATTGTCTAAATAAGTTAACTACACACATTTCTTGTTTCTGTACTTTAGTAAACACATATAGATTGTCTAAATAAGTTAACTACACACATTTCTTGTTTCTGTACTTTAGTAAACACATATAGATTGTCTAAATAAGTTAACTACACACATTTCTTGTTTCTGTACTTTAGTAAACACATATAGAT
>NW_013671659.1:40357-48636 GCF_000517525.1 Limulus polyphemus
ATATTTTAAATAGTATGTAGAAGACTTGGATTCCAGAAACAAGGCTAACTTCGCTAGCGCTAACAGGTATAATGAACGTGGTGTAAAATGAACCTTCGTTTCAGGAATCCTACCTTTAAAGCAGTGGTACAACATACAGGGCTATCTTTTAGTAGGTTCTGGTATATATGCAGTTGCTTGTACAAAATGTATTTAGTTAAATATGGGAAATGTGCATGTCTTGTTGCTATAATCACACAGTTTTTAGAATATCGGTTGTAGAACTATGTTTGAAATAAAATTCATTGTAATCAAATGTTTTATGTCACGTCATTTACTCCCATATCGTATTGAAGTTATGTCTTTGAAAGTATGTATGTACTATCACAAGAAGGAGACAAGAAATCAATTGGTTTGTTTTTCTGAACAATACAAACGTTGGGCTACCTGTTGTACACATCGCGAGGAATCGAACCCCGGATGTAAGCGTTGTAAGTCCGAAACTTACCACTGTCCCATCGGGGGACATTTAAAATTAGACTAGTGTTTATTAAACGGAAAATCTAAAACTGTCCTAAGTCTATATAAGGCACTCTACAAAAGTGTTTATTAAGTGGTAAATCTAAAACTGTCCTAAGTCTATATAAGGCACTCTACAAAAGTGTTTATTAAGTGGTAAATCTAAAACTGTCCTAAGTCTATATAAGGTACTCTACAAATGTGTTTATTAAGTGGTAAATCTAAAACTGTCCTAAGTCTATATAAGGCACTCTACAAAAGTGTTTATTAAACGGAAAATCTAAAACTGTCCTATGTCTATATAAGGTACTCTACAAAAGTGTTTATTAAACGGAAAATCTAAAACTGTCCTTTTGAACAAGGATATTTCAGTGCATTTTTAGAGGTGCTCTATATAGATTAGTTTTAGATTTACCACTTAATAAACACTTTTGTAGAGTGCCTTATATAGACTTAGGACAGTTTTAGATTTTCCGTTTAATAAACACTTTTGTAGAGTGCCTTATATAGACTAAGGACAGTTTTAGATTTACCACTTAATAAACACATTTGTAGAGTGCCTTATATAGACTTCGACAGCGGATTTGTTATTTTGTTGTTCCAACAGTATTTGGATTCTTTAAAACAAATTAATCCTTTCCAGGATTATCTCCTTGTGTACTTCATGTGTTTGCCGATATTTGTTCTCTTAACATCTTACTAAAAAACACATACAAGATGCGGTGCTATTTCCCTGTCATGATGGGGGAAATAAGAGAATATAAACCAGATATACCTGTGGCCTATTAATGCACAAACTACAACTTTCTCTGCAGACTGTTTCTCTGGCTATTCTCTCAGATAATGGTAGTATTCAAGATTCTCAGAGGAAAATAACATTGAATGTTTGTGGAGAAACCAATACTTAAGTAAGCTTTTCTGCAATCTTTTCAAGTCTTGTTAATAGTATACAAAGTCACATTAGCCATAAAACTTTAACCCCTGTTCTAGCGTAACATTAACATCAGCTAGCCACAAACTGTTAATAAGAAATGGAGATCTTCAATTATAACACTAACAATGCTGCTATAAGCAGATGTACTAACCAAATACGGCATTTATGCTCTTAATCCAAGACTGAACAATTTGTGCAAACTGTGAAGACACTTATTGCAGCCTACATGGGTATATCATACATTTAAAATGTTGCAAAAATAACACACTTTCAAAACAAAGAGGTTTGAGTATGCTATATTATAAAATCTTGAACAAAATGTATCAGAACTACGTTCTGAAATTGTTTAGCATTATGTATGGAGTGTTATGCCTCTTACATAAAATATACATACATTTAGATCATACAGATGTGTTCAGATTGGTGATTTATAATTTCCAAAATCAAGATATCCTTTGTACTTAACGGAATTAGAAAAGAAAGGGAGCTGAATCAACTGGGGATATAGGACCAACCAGAAAGAGACCTGTCACAAGTCGTACCCGAGCTGTAGTACGTCTAAAGTGTAGCATCTTTAACAGGTGAGAATCCATAAATTCAAAGTTCATTGGCAAAAGCCACCGACATGTCCCAGATAACAGAATACAAAATAATCAAGAAGTATCTCCATCTGGAAACGATGCTAATAGGATATGGGTTCACCAAGATCAAGCTTCCAGTCTTATCTCCAATTCAAGTGTCTCAAGTAGTTGGTGAATAAAATGGGTATTCGTGAAATTCCATACAAAACATACCAATTAAGTCACTGCACCAGCACATAGAGATATTTGTGTAAATGGACTGTTGAAATGGATTCTGGGAAACTTTCATCTGCATAAAGTAGAGGGATTATAAAAAACCTGGAAGGAGAAGTGATGTGTTTTCGACATGATACCTAAGAAAACCACACTGCTTGAATGTTTTACAAATAATCAGATATAGCATGAACAGACGTATAAATATGGATTGTAATGGTATGGGGTTGAGGGGGGGGCTTTAAATCACTTTAATATAACATAATCAACCTCTGTATGACTTCTCTATTTTTCATCTTGTACAAAACAATTCCAAAACCTCATCCTAAATTACTACCACCTCATTACATTTGAAGTCATTTCATTCTATATTTGTTTCTTCATTTTCAAAATTGTCTCCATTCTATCTAAGTATTTTTCACTTGCTGTTGGCCATTTGTTGTTCGGTATTGTTGCTGTTAATACTTTTTAGCATATTTTACCTTTCATGTGTGAGCAACAAGGGATGCCTTCATCCTTAGCCATTCCTGCTTCACATCCTAAATAGCACCCACAAAAAAACAAAGGAGCTAATCTTGTCCTCAATTCAGTATCCTGTTTATGTAGCTCTTTCTAAATCTTCCTGTTATTTCTGAACGCAGACAGACTTTCATGTTTCTGTCCCTGTTTATTCTCAAATCTCAACCACGCAGACACATCTTTTATGGCATAAATTTATTCATGTTATTCAGACAGAGATCACTGAAGATCGTGACTATTTCTTGTCATGTAACAACCCAGCCAATATAAAATCGTGGTGTAACAGAATGTATAAGAACTACGTGTTTTTCATTATTTGACATTACGCACGTAGGTTTACGACATGAGATGCACTGGAGAAGGTATCTTGGTATTATATGAGCAAGTCATGTAACACGTGGCCTTGATCAGTTGGAAGTGATGTAGTAAGCTTTATTATTGCATTTTGTTCCGCGGATATTCTGTAATTGGAAAGCAATACTTGTAAACCTTCACATCTTGCAATATTCTATCCAGAAGTGGGTTATATTTCATGATCTGTTGCGTTCATAACCCAAATGATGATATCCTTAATATTCAGATCCACAAGAATTCTCAATTAAAAATCGATCCGGAAAAGTTGGAGTCTTTGGTTCTATCGTGCCCCAGTCAATTAATCTAATACTGCTTATAATTAGTCCTGATACGACTATTTTACATTTTGGTGATATAATTCTTGTTGTAACTGGAGATAATGTAATTGTCGTATAACGCACAGGGATTTTATGGTCATAGACTGTGAAAATATTTGAAGCAAATCTAACCTTACATCAATGTTCTTAATGAATTGAATTCCAATATGCTTTCTTCTACAGTGAGGGAAGCTAGAACATTATAATCACTTGATATTTATATCAATCACTCTTTTTCTTTACCTCTGGAGGTAATTTCATACCTTTCATTACCAGTTTAGGTTTAGGTTGTAGAACCAGTGCCAGTCAACATGTTTCAAGGCTATCCTTCAATGAATTCATTGACTCACAGACTGGTTGGAGAAAATGCAGTATTCTTAGCTGAACTTTGCCTTTAAGTCCAACAAAGTCATATTTTCTTATGTCTGGTTAGAATTTTATGTTCCTTTAATCTACTGGAGCTCTTAGATTAATCCACTAGATATCTTCTCATTGTTTACTGTAATCAGTTAAGTTATCACAACAACAAAAGTAATATCCATGTTTTTCACACTCAGTACTAGTTTCCTTTTTCTGTAATAATTTTATTTTTATTTTCTAAGACATGCTCGGTTAAGTTGTAGTTCAAACACCTATTGTCCCTCCATGTTGTCTAATTAATCCATTGAATTATCCTAGACTAAAACCAAAAGCATGTAATGTTTCCATACTATTTTATATGATGATCCCACAATTTCTGGATGTTTTTTTTTATTAGTTTGTCTACAACTTTAATTGATTCAAATCTAACACCAAACGGATAATCTCCTTAAAAGTTGTAAACCTACTTTGCTTTAACCTAATTCACATATCCTCGTATATAATGGTACCTATAAATTGATCACAAGCAAACAAATCCATCATTTTAAGAGTATCACTTGGATTAGATAACTGGGCAAGTCCTTTTTCTTCTTTGTCAAGTTTGGCTATGGTATCGTCCTTCAACCTTGTTATACTCCTTAACTTTGGTTTGAAAACTTCTCTCTGATGTGATATTCCAAATGTTTTTCATGTGGAAGTCACTAATGTCTTATTCATGTGATAGCTCTAATTTGGAAAGATCATAATACTTTGAAAATTAGTCCCTTTAATTGTGTTTGCTGTCCACTTCTTCATCCACTCACTTTAGAAATTATTTTAATTTGTTACTCATATGTCTCTCTTGGTACCTTTCCATCGTAGTCTCTCTGTTTCTTCACTGAGTGATGTTGTTCAACTATCCTGCTAAATTACGTAACATCATAAAGTAGTGATGTAGCTGGAATAGTCCGTGTAATCTTAGGTGTCACAAAAGTAGTGATAACATGTGTAGATCAAACGGTTTTTTCTATTCTGTATGATGTAGTTAGTAGAATTTGAAGTTAGAATTTTTGAGTTGAATCAGGGAAAAATGGTATGACTGGTTTAATCATTACTTTTGACAATTCAGTTTCTATATGTCTTATCCTGATATAGATGTTCTTTTGTATTTCATTTATCTTGTTGCACTAATCCTTCTTTACATTTATAATGGCTTCTTGGATCTTGCTGTGATTATTTTTCTGTTAATTCCCGAAATATCCTTCGATTTTGTTCTTATAAACCATCTGTACTTCATTGATGTTATTTTGTACTTTATGGATGTCCTTTAATCTCGTTGTCATAATCTTACTAAACATTTCCAACGGTTTTTATGAACTCTAAACTGTACATTTTCAATGGACTTGTTCGATTAAATTGATTTTTGTTTGTAAATTTTGTTTCATTATTGTAATATCTCTCTTATTTTACTGACTTTTTCATCTCGGTCTTATTTGAACTTTCTGTTTCTTTATTAGAAGTGTGTGTCTCTTTTTGTTGATCTTCATTTACTTTTCTGTCTCTTTTTGATTTTTTTTACTGTTTCATCATTTCCAACAAATATTTTATCTCACTTTAAGCATCACTGCTGCCATCTTGAAGTTTATTTTGGATTTATTTATTTTTACTACAATAATTATACTCCTAACATTAGTGTTGTAATAGTTTCTATCGTCGGGCACTTTCTTTTGTAATAATCAGGTGAAAAGAAGAAATCAGGATACAGTCTACTAATGATAATGAAAATTTTTGTATTTATTTGGCTACAAGTTATATAAGTTAACATAATTAATTAATTGTTGTAACAGTTTATATTGTTGAGCAGGTTCTTTTGGATTATTCAGAAAAACTAATAATGCAAAGTCAGGGACATTTAATGATAATGAAAGTATCCTATTTCATGCTCTACAGCTTTTACGGTTTTGTTTTTACATAAATAAGTGAACAAAACACTCGCTGAGCATAGTCTTAACTTCACAAATAACATTAAGTAGCCTCTTACTTTTAGCTTTTTGGCACGTGTTGTATTTCACATACATGTATATCTGTTACTTCGCGAAATTCTATACGAATTAGTGCTGAGTGTGACGGATTTAATATATATATTAATTTTAATAAAGATGTTTCTTTAAATTAATTTATATTTAGAAATGTGCATAACTTATACTGTTAACTATGTATTGCGAAACTCCCACCTATTCTCTAAAGTTGTAGAAGATTCTCGAGTGTAAGAATCAACAATATTTGTGTGTGCGTAAACGCTAGTGTTAGCGTCATTGCCGTTACGTAAAACTGAAATTTCGAGAAACTATCCACACGCCAAAAAACAGTATCTATTATTGGGTTGCTGTAACTGGTGTGCTATAAACTTCGTAAACTATAACTGTGATTAACGCTTATTAATCAGGAACTTCAGATATTTGACCAGGAACGTATATAAATTCCGAACATTACAAATCCTTTAACTTCAGTGGATTCACATCGGACATTAGTACTTTTACGAAAACATTATCTAACGTCACCAGTAGAAAAAATCGGCGTGTGATCAGTAAAGATCACAGAGCTAGCTAGCTCCCTATTAAGTGAATTATACCTACATCAACTCAAAATTATTTCACTCATCGTGAACTCTCGATAAGATATCAAGAAAGTCCCAGACTAGAAAAAGGACTTTATATTGCTTGTATGTTTGTAAAACTTTTGCATATAGATCATTGTATGTAGTAGCTGTTTGTAATAACCGTTATTGTAAAATTGTATTATTGTTTGTATATTAAAATATATTTGTATTAAAAAAGAAAACTGTGTGTGTGTCTAATTTTAAAAATTGGATACATATCGGATTATATTTAACTACTAAATCCAAAGTATAATTTAACTCAGTTTCAGACCATTCGAAATTGTAATATGTAACATGAGTTATATTAAGCAAAATTCCAATTAGATTTCGATTACTAAAATAAACATTAAATGCAACTTATACAAGTACTTAAAACCCACATTTCGTTTCCCTAAGTACCTAAAAACTGAGCGCTGTTCGTGTGTTCACTCAGAGAAAAGCACTCAGAGCCAGTGCTCTCGCCATTATTCTAAACTGCACCTACAGGACTTTCAAAAAAAGAAATCAACGTCTTTCTTCTCAATGTTACACCGTACACTAAAAATACAAAACGTTAACTAAACACATTACGTTTGTGAACATTCGTATAGTATTCTTTTTTATTACCTTTATTCCAAGTAACATCAACAAGTCATGTTAATTGATTTCATTGGATAAGAGCTTCAGGCTACTCTGGGATCTTTCGTTTTGGCAAAGCCTTGAAACAATCAATACAAGCACAGAAACACGCTCTTCTGTTCGAAATACAGCTCCCAGAATGAAACAGCTTGATAAGTGTTGCTACTTGGTAGAAACAATGTGATAATACTTTCACAAGAGCAGCAGAATTTCCAGTCAGTAAAAAGAAAAAGAAACGAAATCAGACACACAAACTGTTTCGTATTGATGCTGATTATTCGAAGAGATCAACTAGGCAAAATCACAAATAACCTATTTATATATTTAATTATAAAATAAGTTTCGTAGGAAGAGTCTGACACAAGAAATTGTGCAAAACTTACTATTCCTCTATGAGAATTTCCTTGCACTGAGAACGTAAACATCACAAAAAGTTATATTATCTGTTCTTAGTATTTTTGCAAACTCAACAGGTCGTAACTGATCATCTGTTATTTATGAGGATCTGCTAGTAGTTTATATTCTGCTATAACGTGTTTCCCCGATAGAGAGTCGGAGGCCACCTGGACGAATCACCTGTTTTTAACCACTCACAACACTATACAGTAATGTGTTGTTGTCTGCCTATCAGTCAGTACAACTAAAGTAACGTCACATAAGGGACGCCTAACGTTGCAATTTGTATTGTCGCGACGTCAGTAAAACGGGCGCATGCCATAAATCACGAGAAGATTTATACACTATGTAAACTACAACACAGCATGACATATGAACTTCAAAAACAAGAAATAAAAATATTTGTTATTCTTAACTTTGGATCTATTTACTTTTGAAACAAAACACAGTACATCTAGTATATTATATTTTAAGAACCTATTCAATCAAAATATTTATGTCTTTTTTGTTTCTTTGTATTCTGAAAACGTTCTAATTAGAATAATCGATAACATTAAACGAGTTTATTCTCTAATATCGGACCAATCATACTGTTACGACAGCGGAAGTCGTGCGACGCTGGGAGCATGCGCTGGAGTTCTAGAAAGATCGAGGAACCTGTCGAACGTCCTAGCGTTTGCTAGATACGCCCTCTATTTTGTATATATAAGACCGGCGAGAGGTGACGGCATAGATAGATAGATATAGATAACTGCAGACAGATAGAGATGGACAATTGAGTCAAGCGCGGTAGTTGTGAATTATAGCATGTGTTTAAGTTAAAGTAACTGTGGAAATTAAATGTATTGCAA
>NW_013671659.1:49636-51867 GCF_000517525.1 Limulus polyphemus
ACTTACGTGTATTTAAACAATAAGAGACAATTATAGGAATTACGTATTGAATTCAAGGGAAACGTTTCAAATTCACCATTGAAATACGCATATATATATATATATATATATATCATATGCATCAAGATGTGGAGGCCTACTCATGTTCAATTAACAGGTAAGTAGCACCAGTTTTTGTTTTGACATATTTGTAAATTTATAATTAGCAGAAAACATAAAACGTTAAAACTACTGTATATAGTGTCTATTAAATTTCTACTGTGAGGAACAGAAAGTTTTTGGTTTTTCAAATAATTTATTGAGAAGATTGAATTTGAAACTCATCGAAAATGAGTCTATCTCTAAACAAGTTTGACATGCTGTTTCTAAAGCATTTTACTTTTAAATCTTCCATTTCATAAGTGGCACATTACTTTTAACTTTTCCTGGCATTCTTAGAAATCATTTTATGCAGAGTGTGTGGAAGTTTTTTACATTGGGGAAATTTCTTTCAGTTCATAATGGTAAAGGGAACCGGATTGTGAGAGCAAGAACCTGTTAAAAAAAATCAAAGAACAGTTAGCACTTTAGTTATACCCTTTAAAAAAATGGCAGGTTTGAAACACTGTACAGTTTCCATAATCATGCAGAAACTCACAAAACTTCCAAACAAAAAACAACACATGGAATCATACTTGATTTTATTATGATATACTTGGATACTGGATTATGAATAAAAGTATCTGAAGTTTAATTATGAATTATTTGGGTGTATAACATACAGATAACAAGGAACCATTCTGTCCTTCAAGGCTGTTCTTGGACAACAATCCTTGAGATAAGTAAAAATATTTAAACCCATCCTTTATTTTTCAGGAAATCATTGATTCCTCCCATAAACTCTTGTAAAGTACCAACCTCCACTACTGCTGTATTTTGTTAAGTAGCTTCTGTATTTTTCCAGTGGTAGGGCCACTAAACTCTGAACATGATAATCAAAATGAGGCTTCATCAGATTTTTATTCATAGTTGCAATTACTTTGAAATCAGAGTTTGTGAAAACAAATTTCAGAATTTGATGAGCTTTTTTCGTGACAGCTAAATACTCAGCTCAAGGTTTAAAACTTGATCCACCAAAATTCTTCAGTTTTACAAAACACCAATACTTTTCGGAGACAAAAAGTAAACATTTTAAAAATATGTATATCTTCATGACTTTACATTTCTGAATATAAAAACTCGTTATCAGAAATCTAACCTCTTTACCAATAGTATCCAATTTCCTAGCTTATTTTAAATACAAATCTTTTGAAATAGTTTCAGTATTATCCAGTAACCTCTTATGATTAACAAGTTTAGAAAGATTATTATTAAAGAAGTTATCCAAACTGCAGATAAAAGTAACTGACAACAAAGATTCTAAAATCAGTATCTGAGTGACCATAAATGTATTACACATGCAGTGTTCTTGTTCTCCAAATTAGAATACTGCCACTTACAGTATCAACACCCTTTGCTGTTTACAACTTAATCAATTTTCTTAACTCTACCACTAATTCCACTGTGAATGAAGCTTACAATTTAAGTGTATGTGAGAGCTCATCAAAGACTCTGAAAGTAGTGAAGAAAGGCTTAATGTTTGGACTTGTTTTCTTTGGAGCATGGAAGAACTAAAGTGCCAAAGTGACTGTTTAAATTGTTTAAAAGTACTAAGGACTTGAATAAACTACCCAGGAGAGGTTTGTTCGAATGTTAGAAAGATAAAGTTGATGATAAAATCCAGAATAACGGGTGAAATTAGTATAAACTACTGAAGTCCAGATCGAGATAGATTATTAGGCAGAATACTTCAAATGATATAGTGTTTGAATTCCTTCAACTTTTTGTTGGATCATGTTATGGATGTGAAAAGTTATGTTTAGGGTGAGTATCGTTGGCTAAATGGCCTGTCACTGTAAGTCTTCTTGTATGTTATGTATACATCTATCAGAGTGTCCTTCTTCTAAACAAAAAGTAGTCTTCATCAATAAAACTCCATTAAATTGATTATGTGCATGAAAATTTCTTTATAAAACCATGTTAATTATTTTTATGATAAATTCCAATAGACTGTAACTAGTGGCTGACTTTCTTCTTGGTACACATGAAACTTTGGTAAAATCTATATGTTGATTGTTGAAGTTCCATGCAGAGTTGCATGTATTTACAATCAACATATACCTCTGCATGGAACTTCAATTGCATGTATTTAG
>NW_013671659.1:52789-58840 GCF_000517525.1 Limulus polyphemus
TTTAGTATATGTTGATTGTTGAAGTTCCATGCAGAGTTGCATGTATTTAGTATATGTTGATTGTTGAAGTTCCATGCAGAGTTGCATGTATTTAGTATATGTTGATTGTTGAAGTTCCATGCAGAGTTGCATGTATTTAGTATATGTTGATTGTTGAAGTTCCATGCAGAGTTGCATGTATTTAGTATATGTTGATTGTTGAAGTTCCATGCAGAGGTGCATGTATTTTGTCTATATTCTAGATTTATTGTAAAGTCTGCCTTTTCATTCACTTAACTCTCAGTTTTTGTATTGTGTGTTGATGTTCAAGAAGTACACGAATTTGCACCTGTAGGTGTACTTTCAGCACATGCTTTAAAGAATTAGGTTCTACTCTATGGATGAACAACCACAAATGAAGGTTTTACCCCAGTAATTGTATTAAGTATTTATGCTCCCTTGGGTTATATAATTGATATCTGTGAACCAAACAAAATGTTGACCCAGATCTTAGAAGACATTGTGTCCCACTACCACTCGCACTGTAAAGCCCAGTTTTCACCTTGGGTCACAGTGTTATAATACTCTAAAGAAAGGAACATAAACTTTAAATACCTTTCTCATTTCTACACTGAAAACAGCCAATTACTAGTAATAAAACTATTTTGATGTCTATTATTTCACTTTTACTGTTTTATCAGGGACTCAGCACTGCATCTAAATACAGATCAAATACAAAAGAACAGGATAATGAATAAGAATATAAACTGTACAATGTAGAATTTAAAATGCATGTATGTTGAATGGTGAAAATGTGAATGCTACCTCATGAAAGAGTATTGTTGAGAAATTAGCATTAAGTGAGACATTTTGATGAGAAAAATACACCTTAAATAATCTAGTACAAAATTGTAATATTGCATGAATATATATACATAATCTATAATTGATATTAAATTAATTAGTTTTCACAGACAATAAACAGAATTCTTCTAAAATCTCCTAGCATCTCTTTCTGTTTTGCTTTGGTGTGACCTTTGTTGATTAAATGTGACATATACATCCTTTGTGATTTTTCGTGTCTTTGAAATGTCTCTCCTTTCCAGACTTACCCTGTTCTGGTTATATGTTGTTGTATACTCAGTTTCCACTCAGGTTTTGTGATTGGGAAATATCGAGGAAGTTTGTTCAACAATTTCCTCGAATGAAAATAATTAATTATTTTTTTTTGAAAATTCCCGAATTCTATGTTTGATTCAGGAAATCTAAGAATCTGCTGTTATATGCTACTTTACTTAATGAAGTCATATCATTTAATTGTTGGTCACCTAGGCTTAATTTAGCTTAGCTTGCAACACTGTATATATTATTGGCAGATTGCACAATGTATGCTTGACCCATCAGAAAAACCCATACATTGTAGACTACGTCATGATTAGATTTTGGTAAATTTGTGCATGTTTGCAACTCGTGACCCAAGCTGATGATGTGTTGAGGAAATCTCCAAACTACTCTTATAATATAACACTTAAGACTCTTAGGGATTCCATGGTTCTAGTACACATTTTATTTAATAGTGACATTTTTATTGCTTAGTCTTGATGTTATGATAGGCAGGTTGAAACCACTTCTTCTATCATGTAAGCTTCTTGGAAAAAGTAAATTATAGTGTAAACATAAATGTTTTCTGCCACAAATAAAATAAATATACCCTGTAACAAAGTTGTTACACGTGTGCCTTATGTGTTATTCATACTTGTTTCTTTATCTATGATATTTATGACCCAAGGTTTCACTGTTGTTGAGGCTATAAATAGAACTTAGCATCACACAAGCATGGCAAAGTAAAAAAAATAAAAACTGATGCCATAATCAAAATTTGTATCCTTTGAGTCTGGTATGGTCTTACTAATGCTACCATACTTTCCTTTTTTTCTGTCTCTTACCATTGTTGCAGCTGAGTTTAGAACCCCCCATCTTTTTCACAGGGTTCTGTTGCCTTTGTTTGACAGTTCCATTTCCAATTCCACTGTTCTCTCCTAGAACCTCTCCATTTCCAATTCCACTGTTCTCTCCTAGAACCTCTCCATTTCCAATTCCACTGTTCTCTCCTAGAACCTCTCCATTTCCAATTCCAATGTTCTCTCCTAGAACCTCTCCATTTCCAGTTCCACTGTTCTCTCCTAGAACCTCTCCATTTTCAATTCCAATGTTCTCTCCTAGAACCTCTCAGTTCCATTTCCAATTCCAATGTTCTCTCCTAGAACCTCTCCATTTCCAATCCCAGTGTTCTCTCCTAGAACCTCTTTTTTTTTTTTCTCTGACACAAACTTTATTCTTAACTGCTCACAATTCTCTGTTTTTATGATTCTGGACATCTTTTTCTTTAGTAGGACATCATTTGGTTCTTTGAAGTAGGTATTAGGTTCTGTTGTGTCATTGTTTCTCATTCTGTCTTCTTCAGCTTCTCTTCCATCAAGGTGTCATTGCTTCTCATTTTGTCTTCTTCAGCTTCTCTTCCATCAAGGTGTCATTGCATCTCATTCTGTCTTCTTCAGCTTCTCTTCCATCAAGGTGTCATTGCATCTCATTCTATCTTCTGCTACTTCTCTTCCATCAAGGTGTCATTGCTTCTCATTCTGTCTTCTGCTACTTCTCTTCCATCAAGGTGTCATTGCTTCTCATTCTGTCTTATTCAGCTTCTCTTCCATTAAGGTGTCATTGCATCTCATTCTGTCTTCTTCAGCTTCTTTTCCATCAAGGTGTCATTGCATCTCATTCTATCTTCTGCTACTTCTCTTCCATCAAGGTGTCATTGCTTCTCATTCTGTCTTCTGCTACTTCTCTTCCATCAAGGTGTCATTGCTTCTCATTCTGTCTTCTGCTACTTCTCTTCCATTAAGGTGTCATTGCATCTCATTCTGTCTTCTTCAGCTTCTTTTCCATCAAGGTGTCATTGCTTCTCATTCTGTCTTCTGCTACTTCTCCAATGACACCTTGATGGAACTTCTCATTCTGTCTTCTGCTACTTCTCTTCCATCAAGGTGTCATTGCTTCTCATTCTGTCTTCTGCTACTTCTCTTCCATCAAGGTGCCATTGCTTCTCATTCTGTCTTCTGCTACTTGCTTCTATTAAATTATGCTTTCTCTTAATTTATGTTTGGCATCTGTCAATGATTTCTTACAAATTGGTTTTCAAAAGCCATTATGTAACTCTTTGAGTGTGAAGTATAATATTCATATATTTTTTTATCTATTATTCTTCCTATCACAATCTTTACTTACAGTTGTATTTGGTAATATCTTTTCCAGGCAGTTAGGTCATTATTTAACCTTTTGAGGAATCATTCCATGGTTTAAGAGATCAATTCTGGTTGGTGATCATATGGAATTATTCCCCTTATGGGGATCTGATCTTTGTCACAAATAGGACTAAAAAGTTTCTTTGAATAGTTTATTTAGTGACAGTTAAAATGTTAAATTGATTTTTTTGGTTAAACTTGTGGAACTTTTTTGACTAAAATACCCAAAAGGTTGCAATTTCTCATGAATGAATGGATCATTTTTATCATCATTTCCCTGGTGTCATTTTCTTGTCTGCACATACAGTGCTAGCTGCAGAGCCTGCATACTTATGAATCAGGATTGGATTTGGGAATCTAGCTCTTCTGAGAGAACGAACATTCAAGATTTTTATTCCATAGTTCTGTGACAACGAATGTTATATCCCCAACTCATTAAACATGTTGAAAGCTTCCAGTCATTAAAAATTATCTTGACACTGAGCCACTGCAGTGAGCTGTACATTACAATGTCAATTCATAATTTTGTTGTTTTTATTTAAAATGAGAGCAAGCTATCAGGGGCAGCTGATTCGCTGAACCCCCACGAAGATGTACCCTTTAAACTCTTCATTTGAGATTACATTAATTTATTATAGACCTATGAATTTGTTCATTCCTTCGATTTTGCCTTATATTGTGAAAAACAAATATCTGTGATTATTGTGCCTTCACAAGACTGGGTTGTCACCTATTTAAATACCAAATGATTTTTCAGGTTCTTGGGCAACATTGGCACAAAATTTAGTAAATCTCTGTGAGTTCATGTAAAGTTCTTTATTGTCCTAGAAGTAATCAGGTAGAATTTTAAGTTTCCTTCTGATTTTATAGATTATATAGATATAATAGGATCCTATTATATAGGATCTTTGTAAGGATAGTGACCTTTCAATGGGATATCAAAAATCTTAAAATGTAAATCATACCCTATAACTCTAGAACCCCCCCCCCCCCAAATTTTTTGGGGGTTGTTGTTGTTTTAGTCTTAGTTTTACACTGCAGTCAACATAACATTTGACATTTTTTTTTCATATGGCTTTGAATGGTTTTACAGGATAATGCAGAATCCAAAAATAAATTAACTTAATTTGAGTATTTTCTTAGCATATTATCCAAAAAAACCTTTCATTTTTTACTGCTTGTTATTGTAAAATCTTCATTCACAAATCCCTCTAGGTGAGATCTCCTACCCCCACTCCCCTCCACCTCTAATAACAAATTAATTTTCATACATAATTTTTGTAAGAACTGGTTGAAAACACACAAAACGTATTTTTAAGGTTATTTTGTAGAATCTTCATTTGGTTGAATGAGGTCGTATTGAATCTATATTTAATTTTACAATTAAACAAATCCTAGTATCATTTTTTTTTTTTGTTCATCCACTTTGTAATAATGGATATTATTGCTCTTCAAGCAATCACTCCAGCTTCTAAAAAATAATAAAAGATGTCACTATGAGTAATACAAGATTTCTGGAACTTTTCACTATTAAAACCATTTATACTTTTTCCCTGTTCTCACAAAATTAGGTTACTAACAGTATCTGTATTACTGCTCAGTTCGATTGCTCGATTGAAAAATGTTCATTAACATTGTCTTTGGAATATGTTTTCACGATCTCATTTCCAATTTTACCTGTATTGGAACAAAGAAAGATCTCAGATGGCATCGTTTGTAACAAACTAACTTACAGAATTCAGTCTTCAAAAAACTCATTTCACATATTTAGTTCTGATGGTAAATACCTGCAGACATGAATGAATTTCAAAGTGTAAATTAGAAAATGATAAATTCTAATTAACATGTTTACTGCTGTATAGCAAATTTAGCATAAAAAATTAAACATCCAAGAGGTGCCAAGGAGCCGTAAGTGCCCTAAACTCGTATACCACAAGAGAAATTTGGCTTTGAAACATAATTATATGTGACCCACTGGTGTGTCATTTGATCCATAACTAAAAGTTGGTTGTGACCCACCAGTGTGTCACATGGCAATGAAGTGTTAAGATTTTTGTTTGTCTGTTAGACATATATGTATATATGAATAGATGGTCAAAAATGTTAATAACTCACACCAAGTTCTAAATTGTAAAGTAGCCATATTTAATATGGGAGAAATAAATTTTTTTTATATTATTTATATGTTCTAGTGACATCTATATATTCATTGTGGAGGAGTAATGCTTATCATTAGACAGATAAGACAGATATTCCAGTAAGTCAAGATAAAGAGGGTAAAATCCCTCATTACTATTCACATAGAAAAGGGTTATAATTTTATAATTGTGAATAATTTTTATGACAGTAATGTTCACCCTGTAAGTTTTGATATGTAAGGTACAATTTCATGCAGAATCATGTGTTCACTCTGTAAGTTTTGATATGTAAAGTACACTTGCATCTTACAGGGTGAACATATCATTCTGCCATATCATTCTGCATGCAAGTGTACTTTACATATCAAAAACTCTGTAAGTTTTGATATGTAAAGTACACTTGCATGCAGAATGATATGTTCACTCTGTAAGTTTTGACAGAATGATATGTTCACTCTGTAAGTTTTGATATGTAAAGTACACGTGTATGCAGAATGATATGTTCACTCTGTAAGTTTTGATATGTAAAGTACACTTGCATGCAGAATGATATGTTCACCCTGTAAGTTTGATATGTAAAGTACACGTGTATGCAGAATGATAGATCTTGTAAAGCTGCTGTAGAAAACATT
>NW_013671659.1:59674-62683 GCF_000517525.1 Limulus polyphemus
ACAACTGTCAACAACTCGTCACGAATGAATTCAGTATGTTTACAATTTAAATGTGTACGTAAACAACACTGTTAACAACTCGTCACGAATGAATTCAGTATATTAGAATGTTTACAATTTAAATGTGTACGTAAACAACACTGTTAACAACTCGTCACGAATGAATTCAGTATATTAGAATGTTTACAATTTAAATGTGTACGTAAACAGCACTGTCAACAATTCGTCACGAATGAATTCAATATATTAGAATGTTTACAATTTAAATGTGTACGTAAACAACACTGTCAACAACTCGTCACGAATGAATTCAATATATTAGAATGATTACAACTTAAATGTGTATGTAAATAACACTGTCAACAACTCGTCACGAATGAATTCAATATATTAGAATGATTACAACTTAAATGTGTATGTAAACAACACTGTCAACAACTCGTCACGAATGAATTCAGTATATTTAGAATGATTACAACTTAAATGTGTACGTAAATAACACTGTCAACAACTCGTCACGAATGAATTCAGTATATTAGAATGTGTACATTTTAAATGTGTACGTAAACAACACTGTCAACAACTCGTCACGAATGAATTCAGTATGTTAGAATGTGTACATTTTAAATGTGTACATAAACAACACTGTCAACATCTCGTCACGAATGAATTCAGTATATTAGAATGTGTACATTTTAAATGTGTACGTAAACAACACTGTCAACATCTCGTCACGAATGAATTCAGTATATTAGAATGTGTACAATTTAAATGTGTACGTAAACAACACTGTCAACAACTCGTCACGAATGAATTCAGTATATTAGAATGTTTACAAATTAAATATGTACGTAAATAACACTGTCAACATCAGTGTCCAAGTTTACTTGCTATATTTCATCCTTTCATATAGAAAATAATATATTTTAGTTAGGTATATTTAGATTGATTTAAACAAAAGTTGATGCAGGTATTTTGCATTTAGTTAGTTTACATTTTGTGAACATGATGTTAAAGATGATGACCTCCAAAACAGTACCTTTTAAAATATTATATTGCGTATATTGATAGCGTTTCATAGAGTCTTTTGACTCTCATCGTACAGCCCAACTGGTGAGTTCTGGTATTGAAATTATAGCTTCTTCGGCAGTAACTTGGGGAAGGTTAAAGATAGATCTAAGATGCGATTTTACACACCTCTGACTTTTAGCCGCAGTAGTTAAATTAAGAGGGTTGTAGAGAAACAACAATAAGATCTGCATTTCACTTCAATTTTATTCTGTATTTAGTTGACGTTCTAAGTAAAAAAAAAAAAAAAAAAAAAAAATACTTCCCAGGAGTGCAATCGTACTCGAGTTGATTGATTGTACAGAGAGTTGTATAGATTGTTATGAAATAAAGGTTTGTCCGCTGTGAATATGTGTAACGAATGATAGGTGTTGGTAAGATGATGACCCATGGGTCGAAACGTTATAATCATTAAAATTAAAACTTGTCTACTGTAAAAGTTGTCTTTATTGTGTTTTTGAATTAATTTAGAGATTATTACAAAATATTGTGTTCCTTGGTTCGTGATAGTACAAAACATTGTGTTGTATTTTTCAACTTGGAGATTTGATGTTAATTTGCTTTTCCTTAAAACTTCTTCGAAGTAAAAAGATGGTTATCCGTTTTTTAAAAGGAGTGATTTTAGTCCAGAGTGTGTAGTGTTTCCATCACTACAATTGTGATCGAGTTTTTTTTAATTAGCCGCGGCAAAGTGGCTCATAGAATGACTCTGTTTTTTTTTTTTGTTTTTCTCAACTACAAACTCTGTCATCTCTTTACCGAATTCAGATCTAATTACAATTTTGGACTCGGGAGGTAAAACCCTTTCGATTGATGTATTTGACCACGCCCAAGGTCTCATAGATTAATTTACTCTTTCCTGCCTAAAAGAATTTCAACGTGAGGGTAGGCTGGTAGAGGTCCTGATGAGTAATAAAATTGAATGGGATATACGCGCGCCCCACGAGGAAAAAAAAAAAGGCCTCACAGATTAATTTATTATAATCCAGCCTAAAATAATTTCTAGTGCTGCGGCTATTGAGGATTCCCTCATGTTTTTGTTTTTTAAAGTGTTGTATAAATTCGATGATGAGGAACCCACTTTAAGACTAATAATGGTTGGAGACGGCTTGAATGGATAGTGAAGAAAACTTTAGTATAAGTTTAACATAACAGCAAATGTACAACGTTTCGACAAGGTTTTATTCATCATCAGGTTTTTTGCAGTTATGTTAAGCTTATATTAAAGTTTTTCTTCATTACCCATTCAAGTCGTCTCCAAGCATTAAAAATGTTATATAGTTTCACCTTTTAAAATTAGTTTTGTATGAAAGTCAGGAAACATTCGTTTGTACTCTTTTTCCCCTTAAAGTATCTTTTCCATGGGCTTTTTGCCGTGGCGTAGCAAGAGGGAGGCAAGGGGGCAGACGCCCCCGGGCGCAGGTGTGAAGGGGCGCAAAATTTCCTCTGCCCTATAATGCCTATTAATTAATAATTATGCCCTCCCCTAGGATATAGCGCAACTGCCCCACGTTAAGTAAATACGACACAGTGTTACGTTATTTGTGTGTATTACGCTTGCAGTTTTAACTTTTAAAAGCCGCCCACTGAAATACAGTGAGACTGAATTGACGTCCAAAAGTAAATTACACTATTCCATCATTCATCTGTAGATCAAATACAAGTCCTAGAGTACAACATACAAGTAAGTGTATGTTCAACAAAAAGAAAATACGAGATTGATGTAACATATTAACTGGTGTGTGAGATTGGCAATATATGCAACAGACAAGGCCTAGATCTAGATCTAGTAAACATTATAGGCCTAATGTAGTGGTTTGTAATTGTATTGTCTGATTGTAAATCGTGTCTTACACCAACTAATGTACTAGACTTTAGGTCTAATTTCAGTTATAGCTTTATTTCTAGACTCTAGGTCCATCATCATCATATAAATTGTAG
>NW_013671660.1:0-5618 GCF_000517525.1 Limulus polyphemus
GTTACGGAAAGTTAATTAACAAACGGAGACGTAACACATCTTTGACTTTTCACCTGCTGTTTGAATTCTACTTTGGATAAAATGAGCATTTGTGACTCTCCCTCACGTCAGGCATGTAATACAGTACCTGAAATTATTCTTTATGTTCTTTTTCAATGCCCTGACTATTCTGCTTCTTTCCAAATCTTAATATCAATCTTTAACAGCATAAGTACTTCTTTCTTCCTGAAATATATTTTAGATGTGATAAACTTATCACCACACTATCAATTTTGTGTATATATAATCTCAGTAATACTTCAGAAGGGGGTTGGCCCTGAAGTTGAGTTCTGTATTTCAAGACTGGCGAGCTGTGCTCGAATTATTGTAATACCACAAAAATATTTATAGCATTTTAAGATGTGGGTATGTTATAAGAGTGGCACTCAATTTTTTAGCATAGATGATGATGTGCTGTTAACTGGCTCTCCCTTCAAGTCAGTTAGGGACGACAGCAGGTAGTTTAAGTGATTTTGCCAGAAATACAAAATACAAATACTGCAGTACTTTAGTTTTTAAGAGGGTTCTCTGATTGTCTCGTGTTATTATTTTGTTTCGCTTATACCTGCATTAAATCTACCACAAACAGATTACACTTCATAATGTAAATAAATCTGTATATATATATATATCTGAGAGCTTATAACACCAAAAGTCGGGTTTCGAACCTGTGGCTAGCGTAGCACAGACAGCCCATTGTGTAGAAGAAATAAATAAATAAACAGAATATAATTATCTTCAACCATACCACGCAACATAATAAAAATTTCCATCAGATGTCAGGCACGTTGTTGTTGTTGCGTGGTGTTTTACGGTGTTTTTGAGATAACATAGTTTTTGTCAGTAAATTTGAGACCATATATTTTTACCTGCTTTTTATATTCTCGCAAATATTTAATATATTGTATTGAACCAGACCTTTATCGAAGTATGTTTTTAGTTTATAAAAGATTTATAAGCATTTTAATACATAATATCTTTCCAAACTTAGAATGTTAGATTGTTCCTCCAATCATCTTCATATACGCTATTTAGTATTACTAGTAATAACAGTATTAATTATTTTGAGTTTTAGTTTCTTCACGATTCTTGAGACTTGAGGTTATCTTACATTTTAATTCATTGATTTGGAGTTACAACTCTTTATGAATCCTGGAATGCGCAGTGGCGTAAAAAAAATAACTACATTTTATGTGATTCGAATTTTGGGTTCAACTGACACTATGTTACTATTAGTGTGTTAGAATGATACCGCATATTTTCTAACGAATAGTTAAAACGTCTAGATTATAAACAGTAGAAATGCGAAAAAGCTTCACTATTACAGGGGCTTGCGATTATTAACTGCTCAAATTAATTTGTGCTTGCTCAAGATTTAAGTACAGCCCTACAATTTGCAAGTACTTTGGAGACCTATTCTTTTGTTGATCTCCCTATAGCATTGACTTGATCCCTCCTTAGCTCAAAAAATTTGACAGCACCTCTATGCATAATTTTTATGAACACAGCAGTGAGATGAAGTTAAATCACATTTTGTCCTCATGGCATTGGATATGTAGATTACATGCTAAATAATACAGATTTGGGAAATTGTAGTGTTTAAAATTAAAGAAGTTGCAATATTAATTTTTAATACTTCATTTTGCTTGTTTAAATAAATGATTATAAAGAGTCATGTGCATGCACATTTTGGAAAGTTAAATCCACCAAAATAAGACTAATTTTTCACATTCTCATAAACCTATGGATGCCCAGAAGTATCTGTCACATAAATAAACACACGTATCTCAGCCTGTTTTGTTGTAGTTACTCATAAACTGAACCATATGCTTCACTATATGAGAAATCATTATTATGTCATACACTTGGGTGTTCATGCAGAGGAATAGGAAGATATTTTAATCTAGGGGTTCACTGAAATCTGAAGTTGTCCTGGTAGGTGATCCCAGATGCAGGGGGGCACAAACCACCCAGACAATGTATATCACTTTAGTAAAACAATTATCTGTTCATATCGCATTTAAATATACAGAACAGTATATGCTTTGAAAGTAATATTAACATTGTTCCGAAATGAAAGATTAGGTAAATATAGTATTTTACAAAATATAATCACTGCACTTTCAGGAAGGTTATACTTACAGGTAGAAAATGCTGACATTTTTGAAAATATGCAAAAGAAAAGCTGTAGAAAAAGAGTCTTGTGTCATCAAATCTGTCCCATTTCACTTGCCATAATTTCTTTTAAGCTATCTTGGCAATCACAAATTTTGAAAATACTTTTCATAAGATATTACATATTTTCATGTGTGCAAAGTATACTATAATTTATTTTTTGATATCTTTTAATGAACAAGATGGTAATTACTAGTGGGTATGTTTACAGTGTTAGCCAATAAGTGCAGCAAGAAATAAAAAGTAATGTAGATTGAATGAGATAAGTACATCAGAAACAAAAGAATATAGTCAGAAGTGTTTGTTTTTATTATTGTGTTTTTTATTTGTACTTTTGTGGAAAAGCATTCCTTGAAAATTAACTGTAATGTGAGGAATTATATGTGCAAACTGCATAGTTTAAATTATCATCATATATATATATCTACCACATAGCTTGAAAGTTTTTTTTAGCTGATCATAATGTAAATTATGCTACTATTGGAGTTGGTTTCATTTTTCTTTTTAACTTTAGGAGTCAGTGGAGAAGATAAAAGGAACAAAGTTATATTAATTATAATTTGATTTGGGCTCAGATGAATTTGAAGACCTTAGATTTAAAAAGTAGTAATTCAAATAAATTGTTATAAAAAAAAAACTATTGTCGGTGTTCTTCATTATCTTAATTAGTGCATGGCTTTAACTAATAACTCTACTTCACACAAGTTTAAGAACAGTGTAATATTATGTTCATACAAGTTTAAGAACAGTGTAATATTAAGTTCATACATTTCTTATAAATGATTTTTTTTTATTCCCAGTAATATATGTTGTTAATTACCACATTGAGAAGGCTGTCCATGGCCAATGTAAAGCCAAGCATTGTATTTGTTCTTGGTGGACCTGGATCAGGCAAAGGAACCCAGTGTGCAAAAATTATAAAGGTAGGAGGACCATTGAATATTGCATTCTTACTCATGCTTCTATGTTATATATACTTGTATTTTTGTAATGTTGTAGAATAGATAACAAACTGGATGTTTTGTTTTCAAAGTTATAAGACAAAAAGTTTTTGTGTAGTAAGTTCATTTTGTAAAATTTGATATTGTATCATTATTTTTAGAACAGAAATAATTCCATAGAGCTGCTTAGTTAGTGTTTATAATATTTGTTTATACACTTCTTAAAAAGGTTTGTGTACTCTGTCAGTAGTCATGATACTTGACCATGTAATTCCTTCATCTACCTTTTATATAACAACTTTGATAGTAAAACCTATATAGTTTTGATCCAGTTTTTTAGTATTACCCTGATAGTTGTCAATAAAAATGTTGTTTAAACACTAACTCTGTGTGCCATTAAGACACAGAAAGGATTTCATATGACAGTTGTCATGACATATCAACAGTTGTTACAGCAGTGTTTTGCTAGTAGTATACAACATTTATTCATCTAGTTGTTACAGCTTGCAGTTTTTAGTGTGCACTGTTTCCAGTAAAAAAAACTTTCCGCACTGAAGGGGATCTGGGCACCTTCTCTGGGTCTCCCCAACAGGAATTCTCTCCATCTTTGAGTGGAGTATGGGAGACCCATGCCACTTACCGGTTCCTAGTCTCTAGGGTTGTGAACCATGGAGAATTCTCACAATTGGAACCTAACTGCTGGGGCTAAAATATGGAGAGAAGAGGGGAAGTGGTAACACTGGGTGTAGTGTGAGTCACCACACATATAACTCAGATACATAACCTATGCCACATGTGCTCTCCTCCTGCAGCCAGAGCCTGTTCAGTAGGGTTGAGATATGCATGCACTACATATGGACCAATGCTGCACACTACAGTGCCCTCCTCCTGCAGCTGGTGTAAGTCCCATAACAAATGACAGTAGAATTGAGTGGCGCACTCCATATATATGCCTGTGATGTATTTCTCACATACCCTTCTCCTGCAGCTCGTATTGGGCCTATAAATACTGATGATCGAGTTGAGGTATATAAGTATCTATACTATATATACTGAAGTGCTCTCCTCCCACAGCTGAAGCCAATCCCATAGAGTCTGATTGTATAGTTGAGGTGAGCATGGATACTTATCACAAGTGCCCTCCTCCCACAGCTGATTTTAACCCATCAAGTCTGAGTGTTGAGGTGAGCATACAAGGTATGGTCTGAACAAGCCCCAACCATACTACACTGTCTAACAACTTGTTTGCAAGTACTTGGATGATTATGTACCAGTTTTGCTCACTCCTGTGACACAACTCTGGCTTCTTTGCCTCTTCCCTTGCCTATATGGGCAAAGAGTATACCCTGGATGAGATGAGGTGCAGCATCCCACAGCTGTTCCCCTATGGAACCCTTACCATTGGATATCACACTTTATGGGCATCCTTTAGACACATTCTGAAGGGTACACCGGTCTCTTCACCATATCAATGAGAAATTATAGCTAATCTGTGTGGGAAGGGGAGTTATAGTCTCAGAAGTTAACATTTGTCTTCCCTGAAAATGTATTTATGATAGTCACCTCCACATGCATTCCCACCCAGTGCACATTTTCTTACTTGTCTTACCAAAGAATGAAGATTCACCAGTGTAAATGCATAGTGCACATAGAGGTGTATCACCCTGCTATTGGTGGAGGGCTTTTTGCATGATGATATCAACATGCAGTGGTACAAATTTATATGAAATTAGGTATGAGTTTTCGCAAGGAAAGTGGCATGCAATTCCCTTTGACAGAACACACGAACACTGAGGAAGATAGCTAATTCCTGTGTGGAAGTGAGTATCTATTGCAAGTACATTTATACTTTATACAATGCAGACAATAATGTATTTATAATTACAAGAGTGATATGTACAGAATAAACATTTCACTAAGGATGTAAGTATTGAACAGTGCATAGATATAAAGGATGTTGTAACAAATTTATTATTATGTATTTATTTTTAATATGAAAGTTGTTTGGATTGAATTTGTATTTAGAAATAGACGTGACGTGTATTATCAGATATGTGTTACATATAACAAATTTGTGATATATTTAATGTCAACGTTTGTTTCGAATAAGTTTATATTTGAGAGCATGTCTAGCTTACCATGTTAGTTACATATGGCGAAACTCCCGCCAATTCTCCAAGATTGTAGACTATTCGTGAATACAGTTCCGAAATTTCGAGAAAATGTGTCCAGCCTATTAAAACAGCAGGGCAATGGGCCAAACAACAATAGAGAAGAGAGCTAATATACAAGTCTGCTAGGAAACTGTTATAACCTTGTGTACCCGATTAGCTGTGATTTTGCTGACTCTTACCAACTGGAAAATATACGACATTTGGCCAGGATCAGCTATAAATTTTGAACATCAGTGAATTCTCATCAAACGTTAGTATCTTTCCAAAAAATATTGCTGGTTTCTCATCG
>NW_013671660.1:5956-24610 GCF_000517525.1 Limulus polyphemus
ATATATATATATATATATTAAAACATATCTGTGTCAAAAACAAAAACTGTGTGAATCAATCTTGTTAGCAAATAGCGTAAATTAAATAAAATATCGGCATATTTCTAAACGCTAAATCCAGGGTACAGTTCAACTATTAAAACTTAAATTATTTAACGTAGCTTTGGATTATTTCAAATTCTCAATATGTAACATAATAATGTAATGTTAAATTGTTTAGATTTACAAAATGTGATGTTGAGCATTGTATAGGTTTAAAGGATATAATTTTGAACATTACTGTAACATAGAGGAATATGTATTAAACCTTTTATCTTGAATATTTGCATTTTTCAAGAGTATGTATAATTCATGATGAAATATTGGACATTGTTAGGCTTACTGAGGTATTTATTAAACTTTCAACCTTAAATATTATTTGTTTTATAGGGGTATGTTTAGTTCATCATGTTATGTTAACTCTGTTTAAGTTTACAGGAGTTTGGCTATGTTCATCTATCAGCTGGAGATCTTTTGAGAACAGAAAGAGATATTCCAGGATCTAGATATGGAGACCTCATTGAAAAACATATTCGGAATGGAACAATTGTACCTGTTGAAATTACCTGCAATCTGTTGCATGCTGTAAGCACTCTTAATTTTTTCTTCTATAACATAGAAGGAATGAAATTAAAGTACAAGTAAAATAAAATTTTTGTATGTAATGAAATAATCATTACATTTCCATATAATAGATTATAATTATTGTGATATGTTTTGTTTTTTGTTCAGTAATATCTATTAGTTCTACTCTGCTCTCCTCTTCCTGTTTTTGTCTCCAGGTTACAAAGTTTTCAGCTGAATGTTGATCATCAATACTTTCTCTGCTAGCTGTTGCCATGTTATTAATACAAAGAATGGAAGTACCTTCTTAAGTTGACTCATCCTTTGATCATTCAGTGTGATACTTAGACTGTTCTAAGTGTGTTACCTAGGAAAAATAATGAGGGTTGAACATAGTTGTAATTTGTTTGTTTAAAACAAATTATGTTATTACTATTAGTTAAATATAAGTATACATTGAAGTATTTATTGTGCATATTTATAAGGCATTTTGTTTTATGTATAACATCATGTGTAGAAAAACAATGCTATAGAAAATTGACAAAAAATATTAGATTATACAGAAATTGACTAAAGTTGCTAATCTTTCAACAAACAAACAGAAAAGCTGAGAGTTTGTACAGTTTTAAATATTGGTAAAGTTAGTTTACTGAAAGTAACAACACAAATTAAATATACCAAATACATTACAAAGAGAAAAAGGTTGATCTGTAAAATAAATTGAAATATTTATTCATAAAATCAGAATTTAAAGAGCACAACTTAAACAGTTTATGCATCTAGTTTGTCAGCAACTTCTAGATCAGTTCTTTCACCAGTTCAATAGGAATTCTGCATTGTCGGTATCCAGATTTTTACTCTTCTTTTTTGTTTTTCAAAAAGTGGTAGGGGAATGGAGACCTGTAATAGATTTCACCTGACTTAAACACTATCACATTGTGTTTCATTTGAAAGTGTACAATATGAGATTGTTATGAATGTTTCTTTGAAGAAACCAATAGATAACCAAAGTGGATTTGCAGGATGCCTATCTACATATCCCCATTTACTAGCCATTTCTGTTATTTTTCCCATTCTGTTTTGAGATTCTGTTTTATTAAAAAATTCTAAACATCATACCCACAGTGTTGCAGTACAGTTATTTGTGTGTTGCCTGAACAATAATGTACTAAAATGTTCAAAATATTATAAATAAAATTTAATAATCTAGCTATTTTTGAAATGCTATGTTTTTTATTTCAAACAGTAAAGTACTAAAAAAATATCTTTTTGGAAAGTATGTTAGTATCTTTATATATTTACAAAGGTACAAGTCTTCTTGATTTGAAGAGAAAATAGATATTTCCTATAATCTTTGAAAATAATTTTGCTACTTAATATTATTTATTGCTGTGAGTCCATAAAAAATGTCAGATCAAATGGTAGTAATATAACTAAAAATTCAAAACACAATATTAATGTAGTTCAGTGATAAGATCGAGAGCTTATAATGCTAAAATTCACGTATTGATCCATACAGTGGGCACAACACAGATAGCTTAACAACAAACAATTATTTTGTTAATCATTGTAGTAGATAACATTAACAATGTAAATGAAAATTTTGTTTTCTTACCTAAAAATATGGAAATATTTTTAAGATGGTTCTGAATGATAATAATAACATGATTTCATAATATAGAGAACAATGATCTGAATGATATTGATATAAAATAACAGGCAATGAACAACAGTAGAAAAGACAGGTTCCTTATTGATGGGTTTCCTCGTAATCAAGATAATTTAGAAGGTTGGAATCGTGAAATGGCAGCTAAAGTCAACTTACAGTTTGTTTTGTTCTTTGATTGTAATGAACAAGTAAGTTTTATGCTATCATATTTTTTTGATTTTGTCATGCAGCTCATACAAATGATTCCTCCAGAAACTTGTGGTTTAATGGAAACAAATCTTCTGAATCCAGCTGTCCACCTACTTGAATGTCTGCAGTTGGACCTAGCAATTTAAACCCACTTATATGACTTTAATAGTTGTATTATGGCTATATGTTTATGTGTTTGATTTTAATGTCAGCTTGAGTTTTGTAATTTGTGCATTTTCACGAATCTTAAGTTTCTGCTTATCATGACTCACTATCACCAAATTTCTGTTGTAGTAGTGTTAAAGTTGGTTAACCCCGTGCATGCAGGAGGGTTAAAGTGCTCATATCATAACCTTTTTTACAAAGTTACCTTGAAAATTTAATTAAGCTACCTTATTATTAAAGTATGTAAATAAACTTGCACAAAAATGTAGTTTATATTTCAAATTTATATGTTATTGAAGTTTTAATATAAAATTTTAAAAGGAAATATTTAAATAAATTCTCAATCTGCACTTTTCTGAGTCACATATGTAGTGGTGCTCAGACTTCTCATTTACAGTTACAAACACACACACTAAAAATATTGACAAGCTAGAATACGAAATGTCAACCTCTTATTGCTTCATTGTGTTATCACTATATTTGTTTGACCTACATGACATGCCCATCCTATCTCTTCTGTTTTTTAAGAAATGTCTGTAACTCTCTTTGACATTACTGCTGGATATGTTTATAACCAGTAAAAAGAACATATTCTGAACACAATTTTGTTTTAGTGGTAAAAGTCGATAGTTTGCAAGGAGAGTATCATATGGTTAGACTAAAGATGGTTACTTCTAGTAGTAATGGAAGTTTTTAACATGTTTAAAGATTGGTTAGATAAATTGTAGTAGTTTTGGGACATTCTATTCTAGTGCCTGATATATTTTTTTGTGTTTGAAAATGCATATTTGAAAGCTTCATGAATTTTTTAAACAACGGACATAGTGAGAAAAAATAGGCTAACTAAACCACGCACTGGAGCGCAAAAAGCCTCAAGGCTAAAGTATATGCTAATTCTGATACAATACCTTACCTCTTCTCACCGAATAGCTTTCCTTACTTTTGTGCTGCCCTCTATATGCACAGTATTTTGCTGGCCACTAGCCTTGACGCTTTTGCCTAAACCTACATGTTTCCACACGGCATTGCTGCATTGTTGCATGCAAATGAGCATGCGACAACCCCCCACCGATAGGAGTGCAACACAACCTTGTACCACAACTAACCTCCTCTATACTGATTGTTCAGTCATAAACTCTTGATCTGGCACTTGTGTTTAATGATGTCTTTTTTTTTTTGTCCTTTTAAACTTTTCAGATATAGGCATTTTCTTAGTGGAAGTATCTTCAACAACATTACATGTTGTGAAAGTATTTATTGTTGGATTTTCGTTTTCCATCGTTTTCTGCACCTACAGGTTTTGGGGCCTTACAATTCCAAATTATTATTTCATAAAAGTTGGTAACTTCCATGTGACCTGGACTTTTTTTTACCTGACATACCTCTGTTTGTGTTTCTCACTCGTGATGGAAGGGATTTTGCTGGATTTTTTCCTACCACCTATCTTTGCCTAGTCTTATATTCATGCTATCTTGAATCTACCCAAGCCTTTTTTTTCATAGTTTTGGGACTGAATTTCTTAGATATGTTTCTTTCCTTCACTTTGTAATTTGTTCTCTGCTTCTTACTTTTATGTTTTTTACTTCCTATCCAGATTTGCAAGTCCATCTTTGAATACTTTTCCTATTACTTTGGTGTATGCATGTCTCATTCTCTTTCCTTTGTTACCTCATATGAATAGGCAAATCTTCATGCTGTATTCCTCTTTCATTAACTCCTAAACTCTTGAGTTACTTTTTCAGACTTGGAGTTGAAATCTTCTGTCTTTTGTTCATATTTCTTAGGCTTAAGCTTTCCCACCTTTGTCTTACACTCTACCCTTTTCTGTTATTTTTCCTCCATTCACCTTCTTTCAATAGTAATCCACCATTCCCCTGAGGGGTTATCAGAAATTACTTGTTCACTTACTTTCTCTGTAGTGGTGTGTTTATCTTCCTTGGCCTTACCACTTCATATTTGACTGATCCGTTGTTAGAGTTTGTTAGAATGTGATGACCTTGGTACTGAAGTGATTTTTTTCCTCCTTTTTCTCCCATATGCCTTTGTCTGGCTCCTTTCATCTCCTTGTGTGATTTATACGTGTACTTGTTTCTATGGAGTCATATGTTGGGGCCGCATGTTAATGTTATACATTATCCTCAGGTGTTTACTGTCTTTCCTGTGCTCCTTCTTTGCCTCTCTCCCTGTCTCCTGTCCTCTTGCTTCCTCTTCTCTCCCTGTTGCCACTTACCATTTTTCTCTTCTCATCCATTCTTCCACTGCTCATTGACTTCAGTGCTATAAGTCTTGAAAGTAACTACCCTATAGACTCAGGGTTAGTTGGGACTGCTTAGTTTGGTTTCTAGACCGTAGCCCTCCATTTGTGGTCAATTATTGAGTATTACCTTACTATTTTTTTCTTACTCTCTTCCTTTGTCTCCAATTTCTGTTAGTTTCCCTTGTTTCTTGTCAGTGTCAAACTGTGGCAGTATTGGACATAAAGGCTAAAGTCGCTATTGAACAGGTTTCTCATCCAGGATTTTATTTCCATCTTTTCATGATTCCCAAAGAAGATTGGTCTCCAGTCTTAGATATTTCATGTGGTCCCATAGTTTCTCAACCTCCTTCAATTTACCATGAGGACTCTTCTCACTGTACGGTGGTCTTTTGCCCCAAGTCTTGGGATGACCAAGGGAGACATCTCCGATGCTTATTTTCTCATTTGATTCCATCCAAACAAGCCTCCTACAGCTGTCCCCTTCTCCTCCTTCAGGAGGTGGCATGTCTAGGTGGGTTGGTCAACCTGGAAAAGTCACATCTCACACCCATTTAGTTTTCATTCATTTTAGTGTTTTTCACTTCACATATCCCATTGGGTCACGATCATGTGATCATCTACAATGTACTCTGCATGATCACTGGATCCTTGCTTGGTCTCCCTTCTCCTCCACCATTCTCTTTCCTCCCTTACTCAAAGACTTCACCTGATGACTTGATACAGCCAATACCATAGAGGGTTCTTCTTGTCTGGGTCTCCATCTGTTTCCAGATACCTCCTTGATGATATGGGGGATATTTCCAGACACTCATATGGTCCCATGACATATCGTCAATTCATATCCATTTCTTAGAACTTTTGGTGGTACTTCAAGTTTTGGATAATTTTTTGATTCGTGGGTGTCTAGTGATGATAAATACAGTCTACTCTGCATTTGCTTCCTATATTAGTCACCAAGGAGACACTCATTCACACTCTCTTTTTCTACACACTTGACTTCCTTTTCTGAGCCCTTTTCTACCGGTATGTCTAATAGCTTGTTGTATTCTTAGTGCCCTGAATCTTGTTGCTGATCATCTTTCGAGGCTCAACAAGATACTACCTGTGGAGTAGTTCCTAGTTCCTCTGGTGTTTAAATGGTTGTGCTCCCATCTGGGCAGTCTTCTTCTAAATGTTTTTGCCTCTCATTTCAACACCATACTTCCCCTTTTCTGGTCCCTTGTTCCTCTTCCCTTAGCTTTAGTTGTAGATGCATTCAGCCAGGACTGGTCCAACCTTTTTTTCTATGCCTACCCTTCAATTTGTGTTCTCTCTCATTTGGGACACTCTGTTTTTAATTCCCATGATAGCTCTGTATGGCCTAGCTCAGCCATGGTTTCCTTTATTGAACCCTCTCTAATCCTCTTCTCCTCTTTTTTTACCTCTGTCATGCTCCCTGCTCCTTCAATCTCACTCCTCCCTCTCCTATCTGGCCGTGTTGGTCACTCTGATTTCACTTATGGGTTTTTTCCATTCCCTTGTAAGATATTCCAGACACTCTTCATCTATAGCCTTCCTTCTTCTTTATTTCATTCATTCTTCCTCCTTCCTTGTCAATCTGGGTTTCCCATTGTTATCAGGTGTTCTCCTTTGCTGTTCATTCTGTGCTCTTTTGTTCTTTTTGCCACATTCATCCGACAATCGTTCCTGATTGGGACCTGAATGCTGTTCTCCATGTCCTTAATACTTGTCTTTTTGTACCTTTAGTCTCTTGTTCCTTGTACCATGTTTTGCTTACGTTCTGTTTCTTACTTTTGCCTGTGGCCACAGAAGATCTGACATGTATGCCATTGCTGCTTCCTGTATCCTTTTCCATCATTCTTTTATTCTTTATTATTCTGCTCATGCTTTTCTTCCTTAAACGTTTGTGGCTCATGAAGGAGACTGCACGTGCACTCCTATTTCACTTCCTTCCATTTTTCACTTTTATTCTCATTCTGACCCATTTCATTTTCTCTGTCCCATCTGTGTGGTTTGTTGTTATTTAGCTTGCATGCTCCTTTTCACAGTTTATGCTCCTGTCTCTTAGTTCTTTGGAATTACTTATCTTCCTTAGATATTTCTCCCATTATCCTCATGGGATGGTTTCAGCAGCTCCTCGTTCTAGCCTATGCTTTATTGGATGTAGATCTAATTTGACTCTTTCAGGTCTTCTGTCACCACATCTGACACCTTACTCCCTCATCTGTTGGAGGAGATCATGCCGGCTGGCATGTGGACTGCCCCGTATACTTTCATCACACATTAACTTTTTCATCTGGCTTCTTCTTGTTCTTCAGGATATCAACTTCCTCCCATCACCATTCTACATACATCTTATTGGCTCTGACTGGGTAAGTTCTTTTTCATGTATCTTACCTTTAGAGGGGCCCATTTCTAGAGTTCAGTATCCTGCTGAGTGGCATTTGGTACTTGTCAAGGCATACTTAGGTTTAAATCTGCACCATGCGGCTATTCAGGTCTAAAATGCTTACTGATGACATGAGGTGTTCCACAAGACCACTGGAGGTTTGCTTGCAGTGTATTGCTTCTTAAATAATGCCTGATCCAGATGGTACTTACTCGTATGCTATCATGTGTAAAGAAATGTCGGGATTGCTGCCCATCCCACCAATCCTAGTTGAATATATTTGGACTGGTCAGCCTTTAAAAATAGGGTTTCATGGTCACACATTGCACAGTCTTAAGGTGTTGCATTCCTCCAGTGGAGTATGGGAATCCTTGCCACTCACCAGTTCCTAGCCACTGGGGTGATAAGCTATGGATATTCTTCCTGAGTGTGACCAATTGCACTCAGTAGAGACTAGGGTGTTGGTGTACTGTTAGTATAGATGGCGTAAACTCTCCTCCTATCTCGGAATTTATGAAAAATTCCTGCTGCGACCTGGTTTTGGACTGGAGATGATCCACCACATACAGTTCATCACTTTGGCTGCTTTTCCCTATCCTATTGCTGCCTAAGTGTCAGTTCCCAGGTGGTCTGGTCTGGTGTTGGGTTGGAACTGGACCAGCTAATATAAGTCGTCACTCATGTAGTTGATCAGGGCCCTCCTCCTACCATGGACTGGATGAAAAATTCCTGATGCTGCCTGGTTTTGGAATGAGGTTAAACCAGCACATTTGCTTTTTCCAATCCTACCATTGCCCAAAAGTTGGGTTCCCAGGTGGCCTGGTGTTGGATGTGTACAGGGACTAAACATATGAGTGCTGCTTAAGATAGCAGAATGGAAGTTACTTTTCCCTTCTGCTTTCTGCTCTGAAGGTGAAAATGGTTGGGATCCTCCTCCTCCTACTGCAGAACAGAGGAAACATACCTGATGCCAACTAGTTTTGAACTGGAGTTGACCTGCTATATATATATGGTTTGATACTTCCTAGTTACTCTCCACCATAAAGCGCATTCAATTTTCATATCGTCTTTCTGAACTTGCTTCTTTTCTACCCAACTTGGCAACACATTTCTTCAATACAGGCAAAGAGTATACCCTGGTACAGTCTTCCATGGTATAAACTGTCATGCTCAATGAGTTGTCTTTGGGCACCTTCCAAAAGGAGCTCATCTAGATAACTTTTGTACCAGTCCTTCCACCACTTCAATGTAGGATTATAGCTATTATGTGAGCATAGGTAAGGTATTATATTGGAAGTTAACATTTTTCAACACTAGAAATGTACTTACCTCTACTCACATTTCCTACCCATCCTCCGCACTTCTGATGCATCTCTTCTTGCCTAATTGCGAAGTGATGATTGAACAATCAGTATAGAGGGAGTCAGCTGTGCTAGGAGGGTGTGTTGCACTCCTATTGGTGGAGGGATGTCACATGCTCATATGCATGCTACAGCTCAGCAATACCACGTGGAAATGTGAGTTTAGGTGGAGGCCTCAAGGCTTGTGGCAAGCAAAAAATTGTGTATATAGAGGGCTATGTGAATGGAGATAAGTATCTATTAGAAGTACATTTTCGGTGTTGAAAATGTTAACATTTCTCGTTTTTTATGTATAGTGTTTTTTGTTTTGTTTTTAACAAAGTAACTAGAATTTAAAAATTAGAAACTTGTTAGATTAGATAAGAAAACAAATGAATAAAAACCTTGTGGTCTCTTCAAGGAATGCATATTGGCTTCACTCATGTGATGTAACTTATTAGTTTGTTTACCATAGGCTATCACTGGGTGATTTATTGCTTTGTTATGCTAGTTAAACACATTTAAAAAGAAAAAATTCAATGAAAACAGTAGTGAAATGCTAGAGGTCTGAAGCTGTTGGGATAAATAATTACAATTAACTGTTGAAATCTGTTGTCATTCATATTATTCAACTCTTCGTTTTACTGTACAATTATGATTTCACTATAGTTATTGTTAGATTAAAGGAAATAAGAGATAAAGTTTTACCAATATAAAAACTTGATTTTCATTTAAGAGGTTCTAGAGGTTATGCAAATGAAATATGAAAACTGTAAAAAAGTATTTTTATTCTTAGCATGAAAATCACCTTTCATACAGATGTACTCAGTAAAGATTTCATAAATTCACAGATAAATCTTTAGTAAAAATACATTATTAGAAAATATATAATGTTTATGTAGAATATACTTTTAAATGTTTACTAAAAGCTTGTCAAATTTTGTGAAGATAAATTTAGTACATTCAGAGTTATAATCTTTATAGTTTCATGGTTACATGATTATTACAAGGTCATATGGTTAAAACATGTCATGTATTGCATAGTAAATCTTCCAGTTTCTAAGGAACTTAAGAAAGGCCACTCGGAGGTTCTTGGAGGGTTTTTATTTTCACAAAGACTGTGTCTGCAGCTTAAAGAAATATTAAACAAAATGCTATATTCAGATTAAGGCTAGTTTGTTGATATGTTTTGCCCTCAAAGTTTCTCATTTTACATACTAATCATTATGTAAATCTGTTTATTTAAAACTATAATTGGGAAAACATGTTTAACACCTATACAGTATGATGTTTGAAATATTTATAAATATGTAACATTTTTTTCAATTGTGTCAATTTCTCTGTGTTACTATTAACTTTGTCTTTTTACATATTAGTACAGAAGATATGTATTGAAAGTTGTTGTGTTTGCAGGTATGTATTGATCGGTGTTTGAAGAGAGGTTCATCTGGAAGTGGTCGTTCAGATGATAATGAAGAAAGTTTGAAGAAAAGGTATTTTTTTTGTACAATATACTCTTGTAACTCAATATACTTCTCTTGTAACTCCTATGGGTATTAAATTTTGTTTATATCTAACATTATCAGTATAAAACAAGCAAATCAGGAATTTGTATCAGTTTTCTCCTCTAAATATGATAATAATCTTTTATCATGCTAAATATGTATGGAAACTTATAATTATCTTTATATTGTTCGTTAAAACTTAATGTTTATGCATCTAATATTTAAGTACAGTATCCAAATATACCTGTGAGTATGAATCATGTAGAATCAAATTTTAAACTTCTTGGTGTTGAACTTCTTAAGTTGATATTTGATTTTTGGAGCTATTAATGTTGTTACTCTATTGTGTAAGCTCCAGGTTATCTAGCACCTGATGGATATTCTTGACTTCAGGTATTGAAGTTTGCTTGATAGATTTATTATTTAGAAACATCTTTATTTATAATATAATTCATAGTAAATCTTGATTGTACTGTCATTGTAAAGGATTATCTTCAACCATTTATTTTGCTATGTGTGATATCTATTTTGAGATTTTCAACTATTGTTTCAATCATAATCTACAATTATTAATTCTTTTGTTAATGTGTTTTTACTGCATATTTATATTTACTTGGTTTGTTATTGGTGCATCTCTGTATTTTTTTATAATATTTCTGACATTTATACATATTCCTCACTTTGTCAGCTATCCTTCCACAGCATTAAGCTCTGTTTGACATTAAAACATGTTGCTGTCTGTGCCAGTTATTCCTCTGTACCACTGAACTTTATTGGACATTGAGGTACATCATGGACTGTTTGAAGTATTCCTTCACACAACTAAGCTATGTTTGACATAACTTTACATTACTGACTGTCCAAGTATATCTTCCACCATCCAGCTCTGTTTGGCAGTGATGCACATTGCTTACTTTTCCAGGTATCTCTCCACACTATGAAGCATTTTTTATATTGATGTGTATCACTTACTTTGTTCTTTTTCTTCTCCAGAATGATCCCAACTGTAGTATTGTGGGACCTACAGTATTATGTTAACAATAAGAGTAGAATCTGGTGTTGCTGTGCTTTTCTTTGCTTTCTTGATTATACCACCTTGTTTTTAAATTCTAAGTAACTTACAACTGAGAAACATTAACATACTTTGGCATTACCTGTTTCCAACTTAACAGTTGTGTCCTTATCCTGAGGAATGATCTCATGCATTTTACTTGTGGCTCCTGGAGAAAGTATTTACAATATGTAAACAACTGAGGATTAATTTCCTTTGTACTTTCACTGGTGTTCTAGATGAAGAGTGTCAGTGTGTCGCAGAATTAATAAGTATGTTCACTTCACCACTCTATAAACAAAAGCTGTCAGTCATTTCCTGATGTCTTGAATATTGTTCACTGTAATATGGTGATGGTATAAAACTAGGCCATTGGACAGTAAAGAAGAGCCAAGTCATAAGTCTCAAACACTGCATTTTGAACCTGGTGTTCAATTTGTTCATTAATTCAGTCAGGCTCTTCCACAGAGTAAATGCAATAGAGAATACATAAGTATAATGCTAGCTCTGACTTGGTTCTAATCCTCTTAAGAAACTGAAATACAGATTCCAGAAAGAAGTTACTTATGTCATTTTAATACCTCAGTAACTTCTTTCTGTTATCTTTTCCCTGCATTTCATTGTTCATTGCTAAAATTTTATTGGCATTGATACAGAAATGAAACCAATTAACAAAATTGAGATGTCAAATTAAGTGTGAAGTACAATTTGATAGTTTATGGCTTTGTGATATTTCCACTTAAATGTTTATGCAATTAATCTCTACATTACTTACAAAGTGACCTTCAATTTCAAAATGATAAGAAATAGAGAGTTTAAAACACATTTTTTGGCTGCCGGGTAAGTGACAAGTTCTTTGTTCAAATAACTATACACATTTTTTGACATGTGCAGCAGCAGCAGGGAAACATCATACTGGAAAGAACAAATTTAATACTCACTCATATAATCCCAGCACTTGTTGTTATACAAAACTTAAACTTTGTTGAATGTTCTTTTAATTACTGAAACTTAACATTTGATAGAAAACTAAACTCTCAGGCTTTAGAAATAATATTCTGATCTGCACAAAAACATTGTTGCTTTTTCTTAAAATATTTTTCTTATGTAGGTTTATTACATATTTCAAAGATACTCTGCCAATTGTTGATCACTATCAGAAACAAAACTTGGTTAGGAAAATTGATGCCAACAGTTCAGAAGATACGGTAAGATAATTTGTGTGAATATTAGTACAAGGTTTTTTAAAAGAATGAAAAAGTTGTTTATTGAAAAACATCATTAGGTTTTATGTACATTAAGTATTGTTGTTGCAAACCTCTGACCTTGTAATATTAAAGTCTACTATAATAGTATTCAGTTTTTGTCTATCCTGAAAATGTACTTGCACCTTACTATGTGCATGTGTGTGCACTTTTTCATGGACATAAATATACTTTATTAGACATTTGGTACAACAATATATTAAATTCTTATCCACTTTTTCAAAAATGTCTAATGTTAGGTTGTAGAATAACATTATAAGTTTATTTATTGATAGTATTAAGCACAATAAAGTTTAGCCCTAACTAAACTAAAGCAAAAAATCTATACAAGGTACGGGGTTAATGTATCTCTTTATCTTAATAAAGGCTTAACTAATGTTAGGCCTAAGAGATATGGGCTTTTAGATTTTGGTGTCTGAAATTATAATTATTTTGTATTATTCTAGAAATCCTGGAATTAAAGAAACATCATTGCAATAAAGATACTAATTTAACCACAAATGGTTTGCAGCCACTGTTAGTAACTCATAAAAGTCACCATATCTAAAACACAAACACTTTAAACATGGCAGGATAACTGTGAGACCTTTTAAAATACAAGTTTCATTTTTTGTTCAACTTATGAGTTATAACATAATAAAAACCACTACATAATATAACTGTTTAGATATGACCCCTGTAATCATTGACCAGAAAGCCACTTTTCATACATGTACCATAGTAGGCCTAATGATGTCATGCACGAGTCAACTTTGTTGAAAGAAATAGTGCAATAAAATATTGTCGAAAATATTAAAACTAATATAAATAGCAGTTATCAAACTCTTATTTTGTACATAAAACTTATCCATGTCCTCCTTTTACTAATCTATGTTCATCTGTTCACAGTCTCCACCTTTGCCTGAAGGGCTTTACAGGAAGCATGTTTATGTATTCTCTTGGTTTTCCAGTGATTGATCACTGTATAGAGAAATGTTTACATATCCTCCTTGTTATTCAGTGATCCATCACTGTACAGAGAAATGCATAGAGTAGTGTTCAGTGATTCATCTCTGTACAGAGTAACATTCAACATGTTTATGTATTCTTCTGGTTGTCCAGTGATTCATCATTGTACAAAGTAATGTTTGGCATGTTTATGTATTCTTGTGGTTGTTCAGTGATTCATCACTGTACAGAGTAATTTCACTATATTTACACATTGAATGATTGGCATACATTTAAGTTCATTTCCTAACAGCCATTCTCTCATGGACTGATTGTTCTCATATTTCTACTTGAAGTTTGAAGCTTTGGAAATGGTAATACAAATGCTTAGAAAAGAACAAGTTTTCTTGATTTAGTCATGATAGAGATAAAAAATCTCATCATCATCATCACAAAATTAAAATTTGTAAGTATTAAAAATATTTTAAAGAAGATTATAAGGAAACAATGGTAAAGATAAAATATTGCATATTAAACCAGTGAAAGAAATAAAGCAGAACAAGATAAAATATTTTCAAGATGAATACATTTTGCATTCTTTGTTAAGGAAAGAAAAAAAGTATTAAAAATCCTGTACTACAAAAAAAATTTTATTACCCAAATTGTTTACTCATTCAGTATAGTTATGTTTTTTATCTCCAACTTTTTGGGGTGCATAATGCAACAATCAGGCATCTGGCATGGTACATATTACAAAACAGATGCTTATGTCATGAATGGAATATTTACAGATATCTACAATGTAACTTCTGTTGTGTCTTGATGTTTTATTATTGTATGTCTAATTATTAAAGCATGAGAATAATAGTTTTAGTTAAGTTATATTCAAATTGATAACTTAAAATTAAAAAATAAATGCAAAATGTATTTGGGATTCTCTAATCCTTGAGCTATTAGATGGCTTCATGTGACAGAAGATATACAGTTTCCAAAATTTTCAAGACTACATCTGAATAAATAAAAAAAAACATCTGCTTAATCTTAATTTTTGAGGATAAAATTATCTGAAATATTTTTACTGTTTATATAAAAAGTATGTGAGATATTTTCATGAAACTACATTAAATTAATATATTCTTGTGTTTACCATCTTTGATTTCAGGTATTTGAAGAGGTGAAAAAATGCTTCAAAGAAGTCATGTGAGAGAAAATAATTTATATTTTGAATCGTTAATTAATACTGACTGTGGTTTATGAAAACCATGTGTTACTGTTAAGTTAATAAACTTAAGTTTTCTTGTATAATGATGCTTGTAATATTATGTATGCTGAGTTTTAAGTGTAAAAAGGTGATTTTATAATTTATTTTACCAAAGCATCATGTTCATGTATAATAGCAAAAAGGTTTTAAGCAACTTTTCAGTATGTATATTTTTGGTATTATTTTCCAGTTTTTAAAAGCTTAATTAAAGTTCTAGTTGTTTAACATTTTGAAGTACAGTATTTCTGAGTTGTTAGGTTTAAATCTGTTATGTATCAGGTAACTACATATAAGTTTGACATGTAAAGTACTCTTCACATTTTGTTTACTCCGAACTTGGAAATTTTACTCTTACATTATATTGCAATACTTTGACACTGTAGTGTAGCTTACAGTGTCAAGGTCCTTTTATAAAAACTAAAAATACAACAGGCCTCCCATTTCAATTTTATCAAAATGTAGGTCATGTTTTATAAATATGTTTTTTGTAGGTTGTTAAGAAACAAAAGTATATATGTGTTTTCTGGCAAAGTTTTTTTTGGCTCTAAATAACTTTTTCAACCTGAACTAAATATATTACACACTATAGTATTGAAAATAAAAAAAAAACTTTTGTAACCAGATGTAAATGCCAATGAGATGATTTTCTTGGTAGCATCAAGTAAAGTCAGCAAACAGCTTTCCATATTTCAAAGAGTTTATCTATAACCCTCGTTCATCTTCATGATAATTTCTTCTTGTTATAGACAGCATGAGAAAACAGTACACGTCTAGTGCTTAGTAATCTTATTTGTACACATCAAGTCTCTTGCAGAATGCATTGTGAACATTATGGACACAGCAAAACCCCACATAAACCAGACTTTTGTCACCTTCATCTTCACTGCTTCGTAAGTTTTATTTTAATCGGGTTATTAATTTAATGAAATGATTAAAAGTTTCTAACAATAGATTGAACTCCAACAATGTATTTTGGATTGAATTTTTGGGAAATATATGCCCAAACATAAAACTCAATACATATAACTTGCACATGTCCTGCTGATTCACTAAAATAACAAACCAAAAGGCCACTTGGAGATTGGTGGTTTTGTCAAAACATAGGATATACCATATGCTAGGGTCTTAACTGATTTCACTGGCAATCTATTTGATAAAGTAGGGACCCAGTACTTCTCCAGGAATGTAGAGAAGCTTAAAGCTCCCCAGCTTGAAGCTTTTAGCAATATTGCTAGTGGGAAACATGACACAAAATATATCACAAATATCTCCACAAGAAGAAAACAAGTAATTTTCACAGCTAACTTTTAAAGCCCAGTATATTTCAGCTGTTAACTTCATATCTATACTGGTCATCAACTTCAATTTGAGTTTTGCCATGGCTTTTGCTGATTAGGTACAAGTCCCCTGAGTAAGAGGAAGTAGGGTTGCTTGACAGTATCGATGGTTCAGATAACAAAGTTCCTGCAGCTTTCTAATGATCAAACTTAAGACTTTTTAAGGCCATTATTTAAAAAAATTGAAGACCTATTTCAGTGAAAAATTGCATTACCTGAAAATAGTGCAAATTATTAGTTATAACAAATCATTCAGGTACCATCTTCACTGAAATAGGTCTTAAAATTTTCAAAAGATTGCCCTTAAAAAGTCTTAAATTTGATCATTAGAAAACTGTAAGAACCTTAAAATAGTGAAAATTATAGATAATAATGAATCATTCAGGTACCATCTTCAAATTATTTATTGAAACGTTTCAAGCATATACATTGTCAGAAATGTGTTAACTGATGAAGGCTTCCCATTAACTAAAATGACAAATTTCATAAAATTTTTGTTAGAAAAGTAAAATAACATATCAAAAGTCTTTGTATGAATCTAAAGTTAATATGGTCCATAGACTGCTTTCTGTGTGTATGAAATCTACAAGTGACTCGGTACTTCAGTCTTGTTTTCCAGTTCACATCTAAAGTCTTTAACTAAGGTAACTTTTTCTTCATTCTCCTTCTCATGGTGTCGAAATTGATGATTAGTTTTGCCATATGGGTCCCTGTCTTTCCCTCTACTTATTTAGCAATTTTGCTAGTATTACATGATAAACTTTTATGTACAAAGTTCAGTCTTCTCTTCTTTTTAAGTATTTAAAGTTCTTCTTCCACATGCTTCCCCTCTTGACCTTGTTCTGCCATTTTCTATACCTTGTCCTTGCAGTGGCTGCAAAGTTCAAGAGCTCCTTGTTAATGTGTACTGTGGAGATTTCTCTAAATATGTTGACATAGTCATAGACTAATCTGTGTGCTTTTACAGTATTCTCCTGAACATTACATACCTATTCTTTTTGATTGAGAGCCTTTGTTCTACTGTTGCTTGCCCACACGATAGGAGAAGCAACTTCCTACAGATGTTCCACAGTTCAAGGTAGGCTTTGTTCATCAGACATTGCACTAGGGTCTGAAATGTTGAATGCCTAGTAGCCAGCCCCATCCTTGGCTTCTGCATCTAGGAAATAACTGTACTGCTGAATGACTTCATCACCTGTAATGAAATCAGGTGTTAAAATGAAATTTGTTGCAAAATCACATGTACTGAATTCTTAGTGCTCATGAAAGTGTTCATTTGTTATGCCATAAATGAATCTTGTGACTTATCATTTACACAATAGTTAAGAACTAAGTACATATAAACAATTAACAAACTTACAGAAATGCCTCCTGCCAACTGATTGTCATAAACTAGCCTTGAATGATTCTCTGGGCACATTAATGGGATCTAAGCTGCTCATCTATCACACAATTTGATACTTAAGAAGCGACTTATTCAATTGATAAACCTTTCTACAGTCATTTTTGAAGTGCATGGTTGTGAGCTGGGCAATAATGTTGTTTCTGAAAAGCTTCTATCAGAAATTAATATATAAAAAAATTTTCAAAGCATAACTACATAAATACACCCACTTTTGTGCTATCACTGAAATACCTTATGACATGAACCATATATAGGTAAACAGCATATTAAATCAACAATACAAACTTACATAATAATAATAATATTCATTTTAATATTTATAATTTCTTACTACAGTTACCTTCAAAACAGATTCAGCTCCTTGGCAATATCCACATCATGTGATTGACCCAGATCTTTGTGTTTGTTACATCAGTCTTGCTTAGTTTTTCAGAAGGCTCAAGATGTTTCTTTTTTATGAAATTCTCGAGCAAACTCTGAAGAGAAAAAGTAAGGAATATTTCAAAATAGCTAGCAGTTGTTAAAATGCATTTTATATCTACTCTAATAACTGAACCTATGCATAATTATATCTGAATAAATGTTAACATCTTTGTGATTATTAATATTTATTATACACATAAATTATATTTACCTTGGCCAGTTCTGTGAGATCTCTGTGAAAGTCCTAGACAAAGCCATAAAGAAAGGAAGCTTAGCAATGATCAAGGGACCTTTGTGAATTGCATCAGCAGAATCATATGATGCAGTATGATTATTGGAAAGTTTCTTGATGCTGACTGCTTCAAGATTCTTCTTAATACTGGCCTAAATTTTGATTGTTGTCTCTGCAATGGGCAGATTCTCAATCCACAGAAGGGGAGAAAGAACAGTGACAATTTGGTAAGCAGGTGTGTCAGGATTTAAAGATATAAGTATTATTGGTATATCTTTCGTTTTTGACAGTTTTCAAATAGAAAGGCTTTTAGTTATATTTCTTAATAGTATAAACATATACTATGTTGTTAATAAAACTTTGAGGACAGCTGTTAAGTGGATTATTTTATTTTTAGAAAATTTATTACAATGTTTCGACCACTTGTGTGGTCATCATCAGGTAAATTTATGATATAGTGTTAAGTATTAGTAATTACTCAAGCATTTGTTCCAATTTAGAATAAATATAAAGAGACACCTATATTTGATTTAAATTACGTTTTAAATCACGGATAATTAACGCTTCTTTAATTTCTCTTCTATTTATATTGTTTTCTTTACATAATATTTTGAAGTTGTTTTAATTGGATGTTGA
>NW_013671660.1:25610-27850 GCF_000517525.1 Limulus polyphemus
GACTTTTATTTGTTGTATTAGTTCTTTGTTTATCTCTGATTGATTGTTGCACTAATCTTCTAGTTAAATCTTCTATTCCAGTTTTGATTCCTAAGGCGGGAACATTTTTTTTTGTGTCATTGCATATTTTAGGCCCTTGTTTAAAATTTCTTCTTGCATTGGTGTTAGGGTTGTTTTTGATAAGTTAACTATATTAGTGGCTTTGTTTTTATGTTGTAGTTTTTATAGTCTATCTGATTCATTTCTTTAATTAATTCAGATATTTTTTAGTATGTCTAGTTTCAATTTTGTCTCTTTGGTTTATCCAGTCTTGGTTGATGACTCCAAAGAGCAAACATGAGTCATTCGACATAGTATTGATGACTCTGTATTTGTGTCTGATTGTTGCGTTTAGGATTTTCTTTTCTGCATTTTCAATGATGGCTTGAATTTTTGGATTTTGTGGTTGATTGTTTAATTTTATAAACTTAGGCATAACTTCTTCATTTTTGCACCTCTTGAGAAATTTAAGGCTACAGATGGTTTTTTCAACTTTACATACTTTTTTGTGTTTTGGTGAATAGATCTTTTGTTGTTATGCCATATTTTATTGTCAAATTTGTTGTTAAAGACATTTTATTTGAGGTGGACATCTTATGAAGTTCAGCCTTTATATTGTAGGATGACATTCAGTCGTAGACGTTATATGGTAGGTTTCACAGGGTTATTGTTCTAGAAGATTTCGAATCATGAGAAATATACAGTGAATACAGTAAGGTGATGGATATTATGTTGATATCATACCTGTGAGTTTCTTGTATTGCCTTCTTTTCTTTTGTGAAATTAATACTGTTGAAGCACAGATGTTTAGGTGCGGTGAATGTGAAATTGTGGTTTAATATGGTTAGGCCTAGGCCAATAATAGCTATTTGTTGATTCTTCATCTTATTTTCACTGTAGATGATAATTACTGTTGAAAGGAGAGGGAAATCCACTTTTACATAAATAATAAAACTTTGAGGACAGCTATTGAGTGATTATTTTATTTTTAGAAAATTTATTACAACGTTTTGACCACTTGTGTGGTCATCATCAGGTAAATTTATGATATAGTGTTAAGTATTAGTAATTTACTCGAGCATTTGTTCCAATTTAGAATAGATATAAAGAGACACTTGTATTTTGATTTAAATTAGGTTTTAAATCACGGGTAATTAATGGTTCTTTAATTAAGCTGTCCTCAAAGTTTTATTATTTAAGTAAAAAGTGGATTTCCCTATCCTTTCAACAGTCCATAAACAATTGGTCGAAACATTGTAATAAATTTTCTAAAAATAATATAATCCACTCAACAGTTGTCCTCAAAGTTTTAGTATTTAAGTAAAAAGTGGATTTCCTCTCCTTTCAACAATACTATGTTGTTGTTGGGCTCAGGATTCTTCTACAGTAGGCATCTATGACTTGCTAGCTATAAATTTAACGATGAATGAACAGAATGCACTTCACTTGTTTTCAAAATAATATATATATTCAGAACAAGTTAAACCTATGTACAACAAATTCTTCAACACCAGATATTATGGACATATCATAAATACTATATATGTAGTTCTCTCCTTCTTGTCAAATATCCACTTAGGCCTATTCAATTATGTTAGAATTTCAGTTGACAAGCCAAACTATCCTCTCTATTTCTGTTACATTAGTATTCTCTGTGATTCACTTACAATTGTGGTGCGAGTTACAGTAATCATTTGGTCTTCTTTCTTTTGTCAAAGTGCACTCAAGCTGATTCAATTACTTTAGAACCACACTTTGATGGATTAAAATTATTTTTCTAATCTTCTTATCTACTGTTGGTTTCACTCTAACATATTAAACATTAGGCCTATCATTTCTACGGTACTTAACTTCACACCAGCTTTATTCTCTTTTTATTCATTGGGGATGTGTCTGTGAGCCAGACTATTTTCGGAGAATTCCACTCCTCATCAGTGACCCTGGACACTACCACCAACGAAAGTTCAGACCAAACCAAGCCTTTATTAAATTGTGATGGAATGCTACAAGTTCTTCAAATACTTATAGAATGATAGGTTTCTTTTTTGTGAATGTAAAACACTTAAATACACCATTTCGTTTTTTGATACCTCACTACCATTAAGGCTTGGTTTGGTCTGAACTTTTATTGGTGGTAGTGTCCAGGGTCACTGATGAGGAGTAAAATTCTCCGAAACTAGTCTGGCTCACAGATACACCCC
>NW_013671660.1:28007-38691 GCF_000517525.1 Limulus polyphemus
CAAGCTTTTACTTGTTAAACAAATGTTTAAACAACTTTATTCAATTATGTACCAGCTGCCTAGTGTCATTTAACAATACAAAGAATTAAACTGTGGTGGAATGCTACAAGTTCTTCAAATACCTATAGAATGATAGGTTTCTTTTTTGTGAGTGTAAAATACTTAAATACACCATTTGGATTTATTCTCTTTTTCTATTATCTGTCTGCTGCTTCCCACACATCTCAAAATATTTATATCTTTATCACTTAATTGTCTGTCTTCCTTCTATGTTCTTGATGTCAATGAATTATTAACAAAACTTCTTACAATTGTCTGCCTTTAACTCTTATTATAACAAAAACAAAACAATAATAAGATATTCACTCACAAAAATAAATTGATCAATAATATCTAAACCAAACAGTCTTTTATATCATGACAAGGTGTAACCTTCTCTTCTGGCTGGCACATTATGAAAAAGGTAATGAAGAAATCTTAATAGCTTGTCAATTTTCCACATGCTAAATCCAGTCTTTAAGGCATTTTGCAGGGTATGTAGTCCACAGCTACTGACCATCACTGCAGAACAACAAATTGTTCTGCATGTTCTCTATGGATGGTTTCAAAAAAACTTCCAGTTTACATTTGGCCATCCATGGAAAATGATAACATTTTGCACAAGTTCAGCTGCTGTACACAATCTTACTACAGAAATGTAAATTGCAAAGATAAGCTAACATACTTCTGTGATTCTTTTAATATTTCTGATACTGCTATTATCCTTAATAATATCTACAATCGGAAGTAGGTGCTATCTATTAGCTTGGCCAAGTTGAAGTAATATTGAATTGCAGCATTATTACAAGTTCGGATTTAGAACCTACCTTAAAATATGTAAGAAGAACCTTCTCGGCTGTTGCATGACCCATAACCTGTGAGCCCAAGTACCTTTATTGTACATGTATCATTCCCACCTGTCATCCAATACCATATATGTTAGTCCAGTTGTTTTCTTCAGGCTTTCATCAAACATAATGACATAGTTGGCATCATCCACTTGTAAAAACAGTTGCTTTCTGATGAATGGAGCCAATGCAAACTTTGTCAAGTATGACATTTTGTCTTCCCCACATGAGAAAGTCTTTGCTACTTCATTATCCAGGAACATAACTGAGAATAGTGATCCAATTACATAATCGGAATTATAGAAGTAATGACAAAACACTGTATGTAATGCCCACAAAACCTCAGCTTTCAGTGTGTCTGATGAACTGACTACATGGCATACATCTGTGGCTGGTGTACTTTGTCACTTTTCTTATTAGCAGGATCACTTGCAGACACATAACTAGTGGTAGTATTCACTTTCTTGCTGTCATGAGAATCAATATTCTTTTTATGTCTCTCACTCTGCTTGTGCAAATTGAGTGCCTTAACACCAATCATTCCAAGTTTAAAAGGTTTTCAGCATATTGTACAGTGTCATATTTACTACTATTGTCAAGCTTCAGCCACTTGTAATACTTGCTACTCTCTTGCCACTTGTCATTAAACATACACTCCAATGCTACAGCCTTTTAAAGTCTTATATACAGGTCTAGTTTAGACTTTTCTTGTTTGGAGTCACAAAAAAAAGAGAAGGAAATAACATGGTCTAAAAAAAAATGAACAAAATGCATTGCAGTGAAAACATCCAACTGTATATATATATATATATATATATATATATATATATTAAACTTAAAGCTCAATAGTATGGGTCTCAAAACATTCACAAAATATAGCCATTTGCATTAGAATTTAATGATTGTGAATGCTTGAATGAGCATGATCTGATTCCAGGCAACTTGACAGGGGCAGTTGTAATTTGTACGATGTCAGAATGATTGCAATTAAAACTGTTTATTGCAGTAGATCTGAGTCGATTCCAATATTTTAACCTGTCATTGACTTAATACTTTTAAGTCCTCCAGTAATAAATTTAAGGATCCACAGGAACCCTATGCTTTTGAAGGTACTACAGTGTTCTTTGCGAAAGGGATCAGCTTGACTTAGATGACGCTCCTAAATTTCCACACATTGTTTATGTTTCATGTTCACCAAATATTGTTTGAATTGCACATGTCCTTGTTCTGCAGTATACACATTCAACAGTATGTGTTAGTTTTTCATGTCTGTCTTCATGGTGAATGCTACAACTAGTGACACCCTCAGTTTACTTCACTGGGCAGTCATTCATTACCTTCCATTTAATATACAAAGAAAATCTTGTTAAGTACCAGGATAATACAAAGGAATGTTGATGTATTAGTCTGCTTCTATGGTAAAATACTTGTGTTGAAGCATGGTAAAGTTGACTAGTAGAAAAATCCAAGATGACCAACTGAAACAAGAAAAGTAGGTGAAGCCTCCTACAGAAAGGAAACTTTGCATTATATATACACTACTTATTATGCAAACTTAATCAAAAACAATTCTGTGTTCAGGTTGGACAAAATATAGGTTTTTATAGGCTATTTTCACAAAACTACAAGTCCACTTTAAAAAGATTGGTTTTTATACATGGAAGTGGGAGGCCTGTTACTAACATCATGTACTGTCACTTACTGACCAACTTAGTATACACTGGCTCTTATAGAACTTAACTACAGAAACAGTGTAGATGTGTCTGAAAAACTGGCTATGCTTATTTTTGTTGCAGTCTTATAACTGATGTGCACACACATTGTAATGCAGTTGACAGTGTAATGTGTTGGACTCTTTTTTACAAATCCTAGCAAGTCATAATAGTAATTAATAGACTGATTAGAATGGATCATTGGCTTCCTTTACCACTTTGGCAGAAGTTTACAAATGACTGTTTTGCTTGTTTCAATGAAGTGGTACAGTTCTTGACCATTTTTATGACTCTCTGCTAACAACGTTATTAATATTTTGTATGTGTATTTAGTTCTTAACATAACAACAATTTGTGTGAAGAATAATGAAGACAAGTATATTATATATTCTATTAAAATGCTATAGTCTGGTTCACTTTTCCAAAAAAAGCTGCTAGAAAAGGTGAGTCAAGCATTTTGGGGGTAATTTATTGCAAACAATTGATCTTGGTCAATTTGAGAGTGCTAAATTCAAAAATTTTGCTTTCCTGCCTGGAAAATGGCTCCTTCACCCTCAAAATTGAAAAACAAAATGGCTGCTATTTACCCCTGAGGTTTGAATATATACATCTTTTAATACATTGAGTTAAATTTTCTTTTAGTATGCAGTTTTGGTCAGTTTGTGAATGTTGAGTTCAAAAATGATCATTAAAAACCTAAATTTTGTCTCTTTCTTCCAAAGAAACTAAAAAACAACTCAGAATGGCACCCCAAAGGCTGTGTTTATTTAGGCTTATGGGCTGCCATTTCCATGTCTGCTTTATTATAATAATTAGTATCTGATATTTCTAAATTGAAACACAAAATCAATGCTTATTAGTAGAGGATAGCTTTTGGTCATATGTTAATTTATGAAATCTTATTAGAAAAAAAAAGCTGGTTGTTTATGTTCATGAAAACCGCCCACACATTTACATGCCCCACGGCATCCCAACTTTGTGCTTTGACACTTGCATCAGATTATTGAACATCTCATCTTGCAACTAACATGTGATCAGATCTTCACATACTTGTGGTACTGAGGATAAAACTGGCTGTAACTGACCATCTCCAAGTACCCAACCATAATCAGTCACAGGGGGAAGCTCTGGAAATTGAACGTGTGCTTGTAGCCAAATGAGAGCCTGGTAGATTACTCCCATGATGTGAAACTTGAGAATATCACAAGTTGGAGGAAGTTTGTCTAACTGCTGAGCATTTTTGAACTGAACCACTCATATTTGGTCAATGCTATCAGCTTCAAGAGCAGGTTCTTTATCGTTTCTGACATCAAAGGGGCAATGCCAAGTCCATATAGAAGTGCACTGTGCTCAAAAAAGCATCTCAAAACTGATTTCTTGCTATGGCTTGGCAAAAAGGATGTTGAGTTACTGCTGCTAAGGGCTTGAAATGGCAGAAGGTTGTACAAAGTGCATAGCAGTGACTAGTTCATGAATTGAGATGAATTTGGAAGCTTCTGAGAATCTGCTTTCATCCACACTGAAATTTCTTAAAATGGGCAAGTAGCAACAGCAATATATCTGTGTCTTGGGCTTGGATGATAATGACAGAAGTGCTAGAATGGATACAGTGCAATATTATATGTGTATTTGCTTCTTTTCAGGAGCCTTGAAGGAATGTCACAGCAACTTCTGATTGGCTGCAAAGAACTTGACTTTGCTGAATAAATGCCCTTGCACATACAATCAGTTATTTCAGCTTATGTTGCTTGCTTTGAAATTTCCACTGATTGGAACTCAACCAATTCAATCTTGTTTTCAGTAACAGATAAAAAAACCTGTCCAGTCGTGAGGTAAAGGAACATCAGAAGACTGAATTGACCTTCTGATTGATGTGGGTTGCTTGCTTTCGTTGCACCTATGTTGAATAGCAGACTTCACAGACAAAATTTGATAATGGTCAAAGACAATGTTAAGCTATTTGAATTTTTCTCTTGCCTTAAAGACCAGTGCACAGAAAACACTAGAAAATCTTAAAAGGTTTTTGCCCCTTAGGGCAACTGATCTTTACTGTCAGCTCATCAGCTAGAAGTGACTTTGATCCTGATCTCATAGAGACATCCAGTGCTGCTAAAGAAAGAGGGACTGGTGACAGTTCATGTTTCATGATTTCATTCAGGTCAACAGTTCACCCAGCTTCATATGCAACAAGTTGCTGTAAGAGAGTCTGGTCAGTCTTTAATTGTTTTGGTTTTGTTCCCTTTCCCATACCTGAGGTCTTTCACTTTAACATGCTAGCAAGGTCTCATACAATTAAATTTATTCTAATTTCACCTAAAAGAATTCCAATTTGAGGGTAGGTTGGTAGAGAACCTGATGAGTAATAAAATCAAATCGGGTATAAGTGCACCCCATGCTTCGTATTAATGGCACACAAAAATATAGCTAATAAAAAGGGAAACAAAGGTCTCATAGATTAATTTACTCTAATCCTGTGTAAAAGAATTTCAAATGCCGTGACTGTTGAGCCCTCTTGCTTAGTTCAATGGACCACTTAGGTTTGTAAGAAAAACAGAAAACATTGTGATTAAATGCTTGAGACAAAAATTTCCCTTCACTTTTTGGGGTGTACAAGGTAATGATCACTGATTTTTCGGTGGTCATTTTGTTTTTCAATTTTGAGGGTGAAGGAGCAATTTGCCAAGTGGGCAAACAAAATTTTTTAATTTAGTGCCCTCAAATTTACCAAAATCAACTGTTTGCCAAAAACTACCCCAAAATACTTGATGTCGACTTTTCTGAAAAGTGAACTAAGGAATGTGTAAAAATCGTTTTATGTTATTATAAATTGCAATTATTCTTACTTGATTTTAGATTAAAAATCTATATGTACTTAAGCTATGGATTGTGAACAATGTCTTCAGTCCAGTATTTCCAATATGAGAAAGCTGTAAAACTTGTTTTATTGCTAGTCTTTCATTCATAACATAAAATATATTATCTTAGATTGATATCAACAACAAAAAAAGGGTCTTTTCTTAGTTTTTGATCTGTAGATTGTTTCCATAAATATCAAACTGAAATTGTTGAGAGATGACAGTAGTTTATATAGGTAGTGATACCAACATGCTATGACCTGCAATCAGGGCCAAATTAACTTTGGTGGGGGCCCTGGAACTTCTAAGTTTTGTGGAGCCCCTCTATGCATATTCAATTTCTTTATTTACTAAATACCACCTGCTAGTACAATTTGAAATTAGAACTTTTTATGTGATATCAAAAATGATCTTTTGATGTGCACATAATGATTAAATTGTTACAGTTTATAGAGTACATTTTTATACAAGGCAACTTACAGGGTTTCTAAGCATGAAAATGTAATGCTCCACATGTGTAACAAGTCGTGCAGCCCTGCACTCCACCCCCATACTGAAAACACATAATAACACAGCAAACAAAGTGCAAATGCAAAGACAGCAGTATCTCAAAAAGCTTCAACCAAATTAATAATGACTGGAATTTGTACTGAAAATGTGTATATATTTGTATATGACACTTCACCTAAACAGATAAACAACACACCACCTAGTAACAAGAATTGAATATGGTCATTTGTATGAACGAACTAAAAGGATACCAAACTTACTGAAATATTATTTCACCTTTTTTTTTCTTTATGGGCTCTCTAACTGCAGGTTTGGCAGATCATTTTTTTATAATTTCAGTTTTTGTTGTATAATCCCTTGCACCAAATAGATTTGTAAGAAAGTTTTTACAAAATAAGAAATGGGCAACTTCATTTCTTACATACAGACCTATACATTTTGAATATTTTAAAATATGATAATTATAAAAGAGAAATACAGCTTTCAAAGGCAGTTGTTATTGATATTTTAAATAAGGTTCTCTTTGACTGCAAGGGTGCATTTTATTATAAGTTGAAGCTTTAACAAAAAATGCTGATAAAATTGCTATGGTCTATCTTGATCCATAATGTCACATGCTACTTTTTCTATATATTATAGCCTATATCAGAACATCATTATTAAAAAACTTACTTGTTTAATGAGATGGTATTACATACGCAGACCCCAGGTTGGGAACCACTGGCCTATATATTGTTTGTGTGGCCCCAGCTCTTAAATACCTTGGGTTAATCCAGCTCTGCTTGCAATATCACATTAGTGTGTGAACAGTAATCAGTTTTCCAAGATTGTAGAGAACTTGTAAAGAACCTTTCCTTATTCTCTGAATTCAAAGTATACTCGTATTAAAGCATACAGCATTTTATCATACTTCAGAATATATTTTTTTTAAGTAAAGGTATATACAGTTTTAACAGTTCAATGCATCTGATTTTCTTTAAGCATCTTAAAGATTTGACCTTTTAGAAGTATAATGGAATAGTTTATTTTATATTTTATACTGTTAAAAGAATAGAATAATTCTGCATTACCTCATATAGTTTGGTAAATGATTACATCATAAAGGAACAATGTTACACTACTTAGTAAACTTTTTGGCTTCCTCCATATGTACCTGATCTTTCAATAACTTTTTTTTTCATTTTCTACAATTAATTACACCTTAGGTTTTATTCCGTCATTGTCCACATATTACCAAGTCCTTAGGATTTTCACACCTTTCTAGCTGTTGTCTAGACTGTTTTTGTAATCTCATTGGTCCATCAAGCCACTAGCTCAAAATGTACATGATTGCTATGGCTGTGGGAAAAGTTGTAATTACGGGCTGGGCAGTTAGTATTCAGTTACCGTCCATTTTTTCATGTTCTAAATAAAAGTTATCTGTGAATACTGGTGTTCATTCCATTTTTATTGCTATGCAAGTACAAGGGACAATGTAGTAATTGTGTTTGTAAAACACCTGAATTGCATCATAAAATGAATGCATACAAAATGTTCATATCACTGTAGAGTTATTTTCAAAACTTGAGATAACAGTGAGAATACCCAACTGATGAATCAGAAATTTTAGTTATTACAAGTTTTATGACACAACATATTCATAGTTAGTCTAGTATATTAAATTAGCTATTTATTTACGAGTTCTAATCTATGTCAGATTGCATGAGATATTTGTGTAAAATACTTGTGGCTATAACTTAACTACATTTTATTTTTTTACAACATTAATTAATGATGATGTTTCTATTTTAAAAGTTAATATATGTTAATGGAACTCTGTTGCTTCTTCAAATAGTTCACAATGAAAACCTTATTTGCTTTCATTTCAGTAGCATTCTGAAATAATGCATTCCCTTTCTCTCCCCTTTTGTCAAATTTTCTTTAAGTACACAAATTAATAAACAGAATACAACTATAGCAAAAAAATTATTCAATGATTTATTAAGAGAACACAAAAATGTATGTCATAAAAATACAGTTTTACATATAAGTATTTACATAATACATGCTCCATAAAATGACAGGCACTTGAAAATGCATATATCACACAGAATTAAAAATTTGCCAAAGTAAACTGCTGAAATATGTGCTCATAATCTAGTGTTGTGACTCTCCATTCAAACAAATGGCATATTATACGGAAAATACCAATGAGCTATTTCTACAGTACTATGTTTATGAAACACAGGTCAAAATATGAAGATCAATAAAAACACCAGTGAAGATGTATAAATCAAAAATACTAAAGATCCTTAATAATAACTTGTAAAAAAAACAACAAAAAAAAAAAAACACTAAAAACCAAGCATGTTTTAAAACTAATACACAAAACTCATGAAATTAAAATTCTTTGCAAGATCTTGAGAGATTGGATTCAAAACTGAGTTAGAATTATTGTAGTAAATACATTTTTTGGTTTGGTAAGACCCTTAAAATATTGCATCAACATCACTAACAGCGGTAAGAATTTTCAAAAACTGTTCCAATCTATTAAGACTATGTACACCTGAAAAATTACAACTCTTAGTGCAAATTAACTAAAATCTGAACATAGCACTTTTTTTTGTCAGCAACCATAGATTTATATTGTATACATAACAATTATAATATTTATGAAAAAAATTAATTAATATTAACTCAGTATATAAAGAAAACATAGAGTTGTGCCTTTTAATTTATAATCCATTCTTTAATATAAGTTACATTAGCAGTATTTGTTAAAATAATATATATATATATATATATAATTTTTCACTTATTATGAGGATCATTTTGAACTGTTAGCCTAGTATTTGGATTTAGGACTATCCTAAGTCTCATAAACTGGCAAAATCTCAAAGATATTATTGGGATTACAACTGAAAATATTGATAACATGAGGGTGCCCCACTGATGAATCAATACATTCTTATCATACACATTTTATGGTATTGCATATTTCCTAGTTAAAACTGGTATATAAAGTAGCTACATTATTTATGGCTTAATTTTGAAACTAATTATGTTACTGACAATTTTTTTTATTTATCTATATAGGTAGCTTGATTTTATCAGAAGTTATTGGTAACCCAGCATTGGATTTTGTATTAGTCTGTTTTCTGTAACTCCCATGATTAAAATAATTTCACATGCAAGACTTTACAATTAAAGCCATGGACACGAGTCTACCAAAGTGATTAAATTAAGAACTTATTCAACAACTCCCATTATCCAATACTTGATGCTTACCCATGTAAACTCTCAAAACTGCAAGGGACCATTTCAAAACATCCCATAATGCCTCAAATGAACAATACCTTTCTCAACCTTGCACTTAGTGACTTTAACAGTAACACTTTTAAATGAGTGTTATAGATACGTCACCAATACCAAAAACTTTTAGAAGTGGCTTGCTTGTGTGAAACAATTTTAAATATTGTGCTGTTAAAAACAAAAAATATTTTTTTGTACAACTGCTTATCAGTTTGACTATAATTTTTGTATAGTACTTGATATTAGGTAGTGTTTTTTATAAGCTACAATGAGATAGGGCAACTTGTTAATTTATTTTGAAATTGTTAGCTTGAATTTGGGGAAATTAATAATACAAAATTCCTACAGTAGAAAGATGTAACACAAAATATGGAAAATTTGCTTACTTTTATTGTAATATACTAAAAAAAAAAAAGTTCAGTGCTCAACATACAATTAACCTCTAATTTTAACAGTAACCACCAACCAATCTAGGTTCACTCCAGAAAACACTGGCAACAAAATATATTTATGTTAAACTAGTCACATCACTTTTACAAACACTGAACATAAGCAATAAGAGAAGATATGAACTTCAGACTACAATCTTATTACTAACCAATACAAAACCAAGGTTTCTGAAATACAAACATTAGATGAACAAAATATGCAAATAGCTGAACCACTACTTGCAAATACGGTTTCAAAACGTGAAAATTATCTCCAACAACTTTTGTTGTATATATTTTCTTGTACACGTTAGGTTTATCAAAGTCTAACTATGAAATATTTCAGTAAAGTAACATGTCTTATCAACAACTTTTATGAGAGAGCAGCAAGTTTTTTGTCACAATTAGAACAGACTCATATCTAGTATAAAGAAGTGTTGATAATACATACCAGTGATACACAAAAGTCAACTATCCGGTTATTGCATCATTTATCGAGTAAATGGTTGGGTTTAAAAGTTGTTAGTAATTTCAAAATTCCATAGCCAACTAAAACAGTTACCGACTGTCCTTACTGTACAACTGAATTATGCAAGGTTTTCAGAACAATTTTGTATAAAAATTATGGTAAACACTGATGAAAATAAAAAGAAAGAAAAGTTTATTATCTTCTTATATTTCATGTCTGTCATCGACCAGCCTCATATCCTGGGAATATCAGATGTAATGCCTCACCAAGAAATTTGTTTGTTTCAAAACTGTAGTTTTTACCTAGTTCTTTGCGACATGCTGGACACGAATAGACTTCTGCATGGAATGATCGTTGTAAGCAAACCTGAAGAAAACAATTTTTTCTTATATGCATAGATTAACCTCTAAATCTGTGTCATTACAAAAAAATGTCTATGATTCACAATCTATAGATATTGTTACGTCTCCGTTTGTTAATTAATTTTCCGTAAATTCGTTCCGACGAAACTTTAGCGACACAAGTCCTTTCT
>NW_013671660.1:39566-54525 GCF_000517525.1 Limulus polyphemus
AATGTAGTAGTCTCCCGATAATTCATGAAGGTTCGAGAAGGAGTGGCGTGATACTAGTCACGTGACCTCGCTGACGCAACATTGCTTTCAAATTTGAATGTAATCCACCCAACAATAAGTTCACAGCTGAAAATATAAGGATACCCACTCAGTAGTTTACCTTCCTTGGAAGTCCTTCCTCTATCCGAAACAAAAAAATAGAGATAATAAAAACTGTCTTTAATACAAGTAAAACTATTTGCTCTTCTCAATACGTTTATTTTTCACTGAGAAAAATGTGTTAAAATCTCAGCTTATTCCAAAGTGGCAAATAAAACTTTATAACCCTTGAAAATTGAATTACAGGTCGAAAACATATCCTTTATTGTGTATTGCTGTATGTTCCCAAACCTTCACAGGTTTTTCGGAAAATGTGGTCAAAATATTAAAGAGTGTAATATGAATTTGAATGTAAAATTTCCTTTCCTGCCAGAAAGAAAAACATCAACAAAAAATTGACTAGCTTCTATCTTGAAGAAATTAACTGACAGCTTTCAACAAGATTTAAAGACAATTTGAAAGCTCCTTCTTATGTATCGGAACAATCATTCTTTTGATTTTCCAGATGTTGTTATCATTGACAAAGAAAACCATATAAATCATAGACAAAAGTAAAGAAGTAACATTAATAAATATACAGGTGTGTGTTTACATTTATTCTAATTTCTGTTTTCCTTACTTAGCTACTGTTGATTTATATCATTGTTTAATGATGTAATATCATTCTGATAATGTAACACATAGCAACTTAAACTGTTGTACGATTCTATCCAGAGCTAGCGAAACGTAGTACTTAAAAAAAAATGGAGGTTTTTAAACACATTCATTTGTTTATTCGTAAACAAATAAATAACAATTTAATTATTTCCCAAGACAAGATTTATATTATGATTTACTCATATTTTCTAGCTTGGTAAAACTTTTATATGTATTTTAGTATTGAAAAGATGAGAACTTTCGTAACACTGCAAATAATATATTCCATTAGCATCCCATATGAAAAATGTAAAGTAAACTCACGGTTCTTTATTGTTCCTACTTAACAACTGTACTGTTACGCCTCCAGTCGTTAGTTAATTTTCCGTAAATTCGTTCCGACGAAACTTTAGCGACACAAGTCCTTTCTTAAATAAAACTGGTTTATTCTTTCCGAATACAACTTTACGATACACTTAATTTCAACAATCGCTCTATAACGACGCTGTAACTCGCGTCTCACGTGGCCAACAATATTTTGTCCGCATACATTCAATTACTCATTGCCTCCGCGTCGCTTCGTGGCCGGTCATATATATACAAGACTACACTATATCTAGTAATCTCCCGACAATTCACGAAGGTTCGAGAAGGACGTGGCGTGATACTAGTCACGCGACCTCGCTGACGCAACAATATGATCTAGCACTTAAAATCAATCATTAGGTTATTTTTTCCACACAATGCAAAAGCCCCACTTAAGCTGAAAAGGCATGTTCATACAGGAACCCAACAAGAAAAACATTTATACCTGACATACTTTTGGATGACTTAACGCTAAGCTGTATAAGAAGTTACTTTTTAAATGTCTGTAAGAAAGTTACTTGATCTCAAGCAGTAACTTAAAAAAAATTGAATACTCGCTTACTTAAATCAAAGTTCCTCCCCCAAAATAAAAACCAGAAACATTTGATCTAAAGTTGAGGTCCCATTATTTCCAGAAGTTCTTGCAATAATAGATAATCTTTATGGCCTGACCCTATTAAAAAGGCTTTATAAGAACACCCTTTTATCTGACCTAAAGCATAAGCCTTGAAAGAAAAGTAACTCTCTTATTTGACATAAAGCATGTGACAAATAAGAATAGTCCATCAGAGTTAAAGTATGTGCTTAATAAAAAGAACCTCTTTTAAGCTAACCTGTAGCATGAAAAATCACTTTCAACTGACATAAAGCCAGAATTAATGTAGGTTTGTACACTGTTACATGGCCTAAAGCAGATTTCAGGTGAAAACAAAAAATTCCTACCAGATAAAAAACACTACATGCAGATTCTTTCTGTACAGTGTCAGAACAGTCATAAAATTATTTGTACTTACGCTTCAGTCTTTCTTTCTTTCTAGCTAAAGACTACATTTTATGCTTCCAATACTAAAAAGTACTGCTTTTAGCTTGACTTAAATAATATATAGTAAATGATTACTCCAATGGTAGTATTTCAATAAAGTAAATACATTTCAACTACTTTCACAAAGCTTCTTATTAAAATAAACATTATTTTACAGAATTACCTTAGCTTATAATGATTTGTTAACAAAGGTTTCAAAAGTAAATATATATTAACAGGTACAGTACCTTGCATATGTTATGGAAACAGTCCGTGGTAACAGGCTGGAAGACAACCTCTTGGCAGCAAATACACAAAAACAGCTCTTCAACTTTTTTAAAGAAGACCTGGTAATCAATGAGAAAATAAACACACTCATGTTACTTTGGAAACAAACTGCAGTCTATTGACATCACTTACTATATTATACTACAAAATGTTCATAAAAGTTGTTTGAAGTGATGTATTAGTGGAAGATGAAAATCTTTATATACAACAAATCTGAGTCAACCAGACAACATATGGTATTCCACCTCAAGGAGCACACTTTTGATATTTCTTTAACCCTCTTGGAAACTTTATGGAATAAATACTGTTATAAGAGGAATTCAACTTTATTAGTCAACCCCAAATTGAAAAGAACTAAAGGAGATACAATGATTTTCTTTTTTTTTGGTAGATATTTTTCATATACTAAACTTTGCTACAATATTTATAAATTCTCGTGAATACAGTTATTATAAGGAGCTGTAAGGACAACCAACAGATTTTGTATCAAGATTGCACATGTCTTGAAGAACAGATGTCAGAAGCATTAGATTCAAAGCTTACTCGTAAGTAAGTGTAAGGTATGTTACCAGAATAATCATCATCGAGGACATGGATAGCTACAGGTGGAGAGTGGTTAATTTTATAGATAGAAAATTAGTATAGTCATAGAAAAAAAACAAAAAAAAAACAGCATATTATTCCTCAGATCAAGCATTACAGATCCCTCCCTATATTTTATTCCAACTTTTATAGATTTCTGGATCTTGTGTGGACCCTACTTTGTTACCAAAATTACACAATTGGTCCTGTTGACTCAGATTTATTGTTAAATATACAACTACTACTACTATATAATTACTACAAACAGTATTAAAATATGTATTGTACTCATGCTTCTCAAGTGTTTAGTATTATGCACTGTGATAAGTTTTTGACAACAAAAATGTAAAATAAAAAATAGTCCTTTATAAAGATATTTGTGAAAACACTATTAACAGATGGATTTGGTCTGATATTCATTTTACTTTGAATAAAATCCTGTACTTTATTTAATGAATAGAAAAATTCAATGTAAGTAAATCCTTTAACAATTTACTAAATTAATAAGAATAACTTCTGCTATTCACATGACATGCTTTATAGACAAATCTAATATCAATACTTAGCTTTCACACATATCTATGCTCCAATAGACCACTATGCCCCTCAAGTGTTAGAGAATTACGATTAGATTTTGTGGACAAATAAAAAAAAAAGAGAGAGAAGTAAGAATGGGAAAGCACACAATAGCATTAGTAGTATTTCTAGAAGAACATTAATCTTTACATTAGTAATAGTAACAGCATTAATAACTTGAGAATAGAACAATCAAATCAGAAGACTGAAGTAAAAAAAAAAAAAATTTTCTGTGGAAGAAAAGGAAGTCAGTTTTTAAAAAGGTTAAATAAAACACTGGGTAACAAACTGAATTTCAAAATAAAGTCTGTAGAAAAAGTGGAAATTGACTAGACCCATAAAACTGGCAAGAGAAAAAGCAGTTATACAAGTCATTAGGGTCTTTAAGATATAATTATAGACAAAAAAATTGTGGATGTAGATTAGAAATGCACACTGAACATTAAAATATTGCACATTAAAATCTGATTTATTAAATATGGGGTGCAACCAATTAAACTCTCAATCCAACCTTAAAAATAAAATGCTCATTGATAGCAGTGATAACCAAGTTGATGGCACTTTTGCCCAACTTTTAATAAATCGTATATTATTGTACAATATGTCAAAATTGTGTATGTGTTTTAAATCTTTTTATTTGTGCACAAAAATCGCATTCAGAGTTCCATAATCATCAAACCATTGATAAATACATACATTTTAAATCAGTTTTGAAAACCCAAAAGTATGTTTGTGTATGTATATATATATATATATATATATATATAAACCCATTACTGAAAGATGTCATCTAATACAGATTTCTCCGAAAGACTAATTACTGTTTTAAGAATGAAATATGTATTGTAGGAGATGAATATCATATCCTTCTTTTTGCTCACGATTTGATAAATCAAGGAAAAAGCACTTACCTGAATGTTATTATATTGAAAATTATCATTACAATTTGTTACTGAATATTCAAAAAGTAACATTAAATTTTAATACTGATAGTCATGTAGGGATGATCTATGTATAGCTGTATCATCCCTATATTATTGTTTGCATTCTTTTAGGCACTGTCATCCCTACATCATTTTATATTTACAAAATGTATTTTATTACTTGTTTTTTAATATTTTTTCCCCTGACTGAAAACTAGTGTATTCCATGAATGTGTGTAATAAAATTTAATATGTGTATTTATTATTATTTTTTTTTTACTCTTTAACTTCATACATAATATAGCAGTTAGCTCCCTAAAGACACAGATTGTATAGTGTACAAAGCAATGAGTATTCTACATGTTACAGTCATCTCATGTTCATCTATCATTAGCTGGTAGTTCCTGTTTCACCCTTTACTTAAGTTTTTTAACCCTTTCAGGACAGGTCACAGGTGAAAGGCCATGTCATTTCCTTTGTTGACTTGCATTAAATATTTTATTGAACTACTATTTCACGAATGTATATCAAAAAGTTTGGTATCAAACTGTATAATATAATTCAAATTTTAGTACTATACATTACTCAATTTCTTAATTTGAAATAAATATTACAAACTCAGATAAACATAGATTTTTGTGTGTCAAGTGGTATGTTGAATGCAGCAATGGTTCAAATTAGATGTTTGTGAAGTTGAAATACTAAGTCTAGAGTTTTATACGAATCAGAAACTCAAATTACAGATATTGACAGCTACAATATAAAATAAGGTCTTATCTTTTCTGTTTGCTAAGATATTGCTCATGTAATAAATCAAACACAGTGGCACCCCACCCACCTCTTTCCATTTTTGGAAATGCTCCCTTTCTTAAACTTATTTTTCTTAAAACATAGAACAATAATTAAAGAAGTAAAGCAAACAACTATCTCTTCTAGTTATGACCTGGAAGTTGCTATGCCTTCAAAAATTTTGCATGTGGAGGATATGAAACAAAATAATAATTTTAGGTTTTGTATATACATTTTAATAACTAAAAAATCATAAATCACTACATCAATACCATAGAATTCCACTATAATCTAGCAAGCTTAGTAACTAAGATGTATTTTAGTGTAAAAAAATATGCAATTTTGAGCAGACTAAAGATACACCCTACCTCCTTGAAATCTTGGTTCCAACAAAAGAAATGGCATCCAAGCTCGTTAAAATGGCTGAGAAAGCCACTAGGAGGACATTCTGAGCTTTTGATTGATTATTCATGTCATATATAGAAGTAAGTGTATACACTTATATAGCATATAATAATTGAAATGTGATTGTATTTTACAAAATACTCATCTACTAAAACACAGCCAAGACAAGTTACTTTGTACAAACCAAAGGTCAGTTTTATGTTTTTGGATATGGTAACATGAGTGCACATGTGCTGCATCATTGTAACTTTGGCCAGGCACAGCTGAAAGGTCAATATAATAAAAATACTTAAATGTAAAATGTTATATGAGATTTAAGCTATTTAGTCTAAACATTTATGTTTTCGTGTTATAATTTGTGTTCATTCTAGAGTGAAAGAGGCAAAATTTATATTTATTTCCTAATTTTTATGGTGGTTACAATATCTGTCAAATCTACTGAACCCGTACAGAGATTAATTACTGAAAATAACAGATAAAATATAGTTTTTTCTTAAGAACCATCTGATAACTGTCTGGACATTATAAAGATTTCACATGTGAATTTTCACAATTTTCTGATGCATAAAAGTATTTTTAATCTTAAAATGAAGATTACTTTGCATGTTAGATAGGCAAGATGTGAAAAGAAAAGAAAAAAAAAGGCATGAGAGATACATTGCTTTACAAACCATGACTTAATAAAAAAAATTATATTTTGCATATGAAAGCATTGTAATGTTTCTGATAATGTGCCAGATTTCATTAACATTCAGTTACAAATTTAAAAGTTATAACCTGAAAACTATACCAAGCACAAAATGGTTATGAGGTCGGTCCCAGGGACTGAGCCTGTGCTGAAAGAGTTAAAGGAACACCAGATTTCTGTAAGAAAGCTAACTTCAAGGGGTAATGAGAATTATTATGATGTTTTAATTACTACTACATATTACGATGAAACAAAGAAATTGTACACTGCGCAGAAACACAGAGTGTATTTAGGTTTAAACTAACGTTAGTGATAAAGTAGTTGTAGAGTTATCTCAACTAAAACAAGAAGAAGAAAGATGAACAATTTGGTGTTTTGGTCACTTTATAGTTTGGTATTTTAGCAATGGATCCTTGCCTTGTTTTTAGGCTTGTTGGGTAGAAAAACAAATGAAAGTGTGTGGCAATCATCCTTTAAAGTAAATCTCTCTCTCTGTCATTGTTGATTTTTTAGCATGTATATTTGTATTATGCCTGTTGAGTACCTTGACTTTCCCTACATATAGTCTACCAACTATACGATAGACAGCTGTTAAATATGCATATATTACATTTTTGTCCTACATAGAGTATGGCTAATAAAAAAAAAATGCACATCTAGTAACAACATGATATACAATTTTTACCTTTAAATTTCAATTTCAACAGTTAAACAGAAAAATTAGTCCTGTTAACATACCTGTTGACCCTCATTCACAACAGCTTTACATTCATTCCATAGTTTCTGATTTAACTTATCTTCCTTTATCAGTTTATTTATATCATCAGGAATCTGAAACACTGCTGATTTCTTCTTCTTTTTAGGATTTAAATCTGGTTCTCCTAGAATAATCAGATATCCTGTGAATGTCATGTTTCACTTTGGTGTTTTACAGAGCATCAACACATCAGTAAGAAATGAACAATACCAAAACAGTGAGAAGATTAATCTCTTTATGTATCCAGTTTAACTATATGAAAAGCTATCTTAAAATTGTTACAACCTACCATCTTGAGACCTCTTCCCTTTGCCTTTCTTTCCATTTTGTTCACTTTTCTCTTTTTCTGCCATAACCTCCAGATAGCCTTCAGGGTACTTCAAAAGTTTTATCAAATTTTATATAAAGAATAACACATTTGTACAACAAAATTCACTACCCTAAGCACACACAAAAGCAAGTTTGCATAATTAATAATGTTGATATTCAATTTAATAGTCTCTATTTACTAAGGATTTTTTTTAGCATAAATGACTTAAATAAGATCATCATAAAATAAGTAAAAAAATTCAATTATCAACTGGTTACTATGACCTTCAAAAGTCTAGTAGTCACTTAGTTATGTATACTGTAAAATTTTGCTTTGCATAACTTCAAAGATTTTCAGTACAGAAAAATGTACAATATAAATATATTTCCTAATGTGCTAAAGGGATGTTTACTTAATAAGATCAATTAGATATAACAGTGTAAAGTAGCAAATTAAGATCCTAGAAAGTACTTAAAGCATAAAACATTATCTCAAAATAAACTAATATATTAAGCATAGCTATTTTAAGGGTAACAAGTTGTTTTGAAAAGAACCAAATAATTGAACTAGGCAGAATTTGTGAACCAATGAATTCTGTCACAAGTTTCAGTTTTCACTCCATTAACATAGTTCAAGTGTTCTGCTACATTCTGTCCTTATTAACTAACGAAGTAAAAATTTTTACTTGTAAAATACAAGGGTAATGTAATTTAGTTGGTCAAAGCATCTGCTTGACAAACAGATTCATAGTACAAATCCCATCTTGTTTCAGTTTTTCACTTCAGAAAAAAAAAGAACAGCTCAACTCATCTAAACACATTTGGATGAAACCACTCTAGTAGAAACTACCAGAAAATGCACTTCACACACAAAAGTTAAACTTAAGAGCTTTTAAAATTAATATCCTATTAACTAAATCATTCTGCAAAAAAACATTTATGAACATAATGCCATTTTTATATGGACCAATCTTATTGCCATGGGTCAATATTCATCCACAGTTAAATATCTAAATATTTATTTCAAAATACAAAAAATATCTCACCAAATTTGGTGTTGTTTAATGGTCTCTATGGTTTTTCGTAATTACAAGCATATACTTGTAACTTGATAGATATTCAGCTAATATTTATTCATCACCACTTCATAAACATTTGGAGCATATGGTTATTACAAAACTCGTATATTTGGCTTCTTTCATAAACTAATAATGCTCTTCATTTTCTTTGGTCTAGCATTTTCTAGTAGTGTTAAAACCCACAATTGATACTAGGAGTTTTTGCTTGTGAAGTGTCAATGGAGAGTGATAATAAACAGGACATATGCATTTATAAATCTTAACTTAAAAGTCTAATATCAGTAAGGATAGTGAGACATTTCCAAAGCAATATAAGAGGCTAGTACAAGCCCAGCCTTAATAATCAAATTACAAAATTTACATATTAATACATTACATATTAAATTAGAGTTGTTACTGGTTTTTTTGTTCTTTTAACAGCAAAGTAGATAGTTGAAAATGTGTAATTATAGATCTAATGCCAATTAAATAAGGAACGTATGAATGACACCTTTCCTAGATTTGTATCATTTTGGAACCTTTATTTTCTACTTTTCACTAGAGCTTGATGATTAGTGAAATTTGTTAATGAATTCTTTGTTGGGCTCATAAATCTATTACATTCAATTAATTGATTATTCTCTCTCTATTCGACAGTTCAAAATTAGGGATGGTTGCAGATGGCATTAGTAGCTTTTTCATCATTCAAAAACGAAGACATAAATACAATGCCCCATGACTAAAAGAGTGAGCAAGCTTGGTGGCAATGGGAATCAGACCTGTAACCCTCAATTCATGAGTCAACAATCCTAATCACTGGATCATGCCAGTCCAAAGATGAACAAGCTTGAATTAATTGAAAAATCATAATGGCAATATTCCAATTATCTGGATAATTGTAATAATCAAAAACGTTGATAATTATAAACCCTAATTTTGATTAGATGATTATTTTCCTGAGTTGTGACATCAATCATTTAAGCTGAAAAAACTTGAATTAATTGAAAATAATGAGAAATCAGAATGTTAAAATTATGATAACTTAAATAGCTGTAACAATAAAAAAGAACAAAAAAAAACTTTGATTAACTGATTATTTTCATGAGATTAGTCAAATTAACTGTGACATTGATTAATGAATAATTTTACATGACACTAATCAATTCTTAGAGGTAATTGATTGAGTTAATCACCCAACTTTGCTTTTCACTCTTCTGTCTTGTCAAAACTTTTTATGTAGGATATATTTTTACATTTCTATTAATTGAACTTTCAAATTGGTACCTTTCATAAAAGACTGTTGAACTACGTTAACATAACTAATGAAGCATTCAAACAATTTAGTGTGTGTAAAGATCTGTTTATAATACTGCTTTTGTGCTTACCACTCATTCTGAATGTCAAATTTAATTAAATATTTATAATATATATGCATATACCTATATATATATATAGGTATCTTAAAAACTATTAATTACATTAATTGTTTATAGGCGATTAAATCAGCAATATAATACAATAATGAATTAAATAATGCAATACTCTTATTGGTCCTGGTTGTCAACTTATTGTCATAAGGGCTTCTGATTTTTGGTTTTAACCAATAAACTCCACTGAAACATCCACAATAAAAAATTAAATTGGTTTATATCCAATAAACTCTGGGAAGACAATGGAAATAGTTATCCACTAACATTAACTTCACCCCTTTCCTAGTGCAGTTAGTTATGAATATCCCTCCTTAACTTGTATATACTATTAGTTTATTCTGGACACTTTAATAAATGTGTTCCAACTACTGAAGGATAGCAAGTTTCCCCATGTCTATAAGAGTCTGATGTCAATGAAGGTTTTAGGTATTTGAGATATTTAAAATGAGATAATCAGATATGAAGTACTGTTCTTCCTTGCAAACTAACATAGACCTTGTGCAGAGATGAATAGTGCTTAAAAAGCAAATCCTCCTCCCCCCAAATGATTTCAGGCTACTTACCTAAAACTGAAAAATAGCTAAAAATAAACACCAAAATATTAAATTAATAAACACTAAGAAACATAAGCCCTCTATGTAATACACATGTATATAGTATTTTTGCAGATTTTGGAAATGCACTTATATTAGACCTCCTGTGTAAATTACAAAAACTGCTTATCTCAATCTGTATGTGCATGAAGTTCAAATAGTAAAGTAAATTTCACTGACTGATGTTACACCCAGATAGCAAAGATTTTCAAGATAAGAATTCCATTCCCAGATCCATTTTTCTTTTACAGCTATTAGAGATGGGCATTTTTTTTTTATCTTGTTCTCTAACATAAAGAAACAACTAATTATATTTTTAATCATCATCCTGATGACTAGAAAATTTTTCTAAAGTTAGGTGAATTTATTTGACTAACTAAGTGCACAGTGAACAGGTCCATCATTAATTGTAATATATGCAATACCTTAACTTTCATAAAGAAAATCAAGTATTTGTTGACTGTACACGAAGATAGATCTAAAAACTGTGCATTACTAATGCTTAATTTCAAATTCATGTTTTTGTTGATTGGTAACTGTAAATGTTTAGCAACAAACAAATACTGAATCCCTTGAAATAATTTTAATAGGCTATATTTTTTGTTTACAATTTAACATTTATGTTCCCAAGTGATGAACTCAAAGTGTGGAACCTTCTTGAAAATTTAGGAAACTATTTTAACATTTTGTTATAACATGTTACATCACCAGGCAGGTTCTGTTGGATTATTTGGTAAATATATTGTGAGATCCAGTCTACGTAACAATAAAAAATTAATATATTTCTTCTTTAACATCTGCTACATCCACTTTCACCTGCAGACCTAACTTCAAAGAGAAAACTTTTCAACAGAAACTACTGTAGGCCTAATTCACTAATAATAAATGCTAACTTAATGATTAGCTTACAAAAGTACTAAGTCTTACTGAATAACTTTATTTGATCAATCTTCTCTCAATCATTCATACACTGAATACTTCACTAGCTGATTACTCATATTTATGAATAGCATACCTTTGCCTCTAGATGTTAGAAAGGTTCTCAATTATTACACCATTATGGTTAACAGCTTCCTCTAAAACAATTAAATCATGATACTGAAAATATAACTTTCAACAATATACAAAAACACATGTTAGGAGAGATTAGATGAGACAGTTGATTGATTATTGAGACAACCAGATAGGTATTTCAGCATTGTAAGTTTTGAGTCTGTGTTTTTAATGGAATAATAGAGGTACAAGAAGAACTTTACATACGACAGAATATACCAAGTAACTGTTTAACATTATTTGTGAAGTTAGGCCTACTGTTAATTACATGAAACTTTACAAGTTGTAGATACTTTCATTATCATTAAGTAAACTGGTTTTTGTATTCTTTCTTTGCAAAAGACTCAACAACATAAGTTGTTACAACATATTTTATCAATGTCATCTATCAGATACTCTGACGATCTTGCCTGTATTTGTAAATATATGTTATTTTCAACTTCTGAAGATACACTAAATAGCTTGCAATATGACATCTGACAGTAATTACTGAAGTATCATGGTTTCAATCAATATATAAAAGTTTATAATCACAAATCTTGATTTTTATTAATAAGAAAAAAAACCTATGTAAAAAAAGTACTTATGCTTTTTAAGGAGGTGTTTTATATTATCTTAAACTTGCATGAGAAAACTTAAAAATTACTACAAAGTAAACAGAAAAAGCAACACTCAATAATATTTTAATACAGTTATTATTATTAAAATAATATTGAAAAGTTTTCTGTATTCCTTCTCAAGAAAAAAAACTGTAAAGAAAAGTCTTCATGAGCTATTAAACTTGCAACATAATAAATATAAAGCGCAAGATTTTATTGTGATCAGTTTCCGTAAATGCATAGTTTAATCAAAATTTTTCAAGTAAAACTAGCCATGCAATATAAATATCAAGCTTGGACTGTTACAAACTAGACTAATGAATCTAGATCACTTAACTTCTCATTTAATAGTAATAATCAATTATGCAGGAATTGCTACATTTTGGAAAACACTAATAAACACTTGATTTGAAAATTATTAAAAACCTTTTTTCCTACCTGCATCTTAAGTCCAAGTTCTTTAATACGCAGCTTTCCTGCTTTTGTCCATGGTGCAGGAGCAGGGTCATCACGCCGTAGGAGGTATCGCCACACCAAGAATCCAGATTTGCCTTTCTCTGCCCAATACTTTACTACCTAAACATACAAGTAACAAAAAAAAGCTCCATTCTTAGGTAAGCTTCATGTAAAAAATGTATAGTAAGTTTCTGGATTTAGATCAATAAAAGAAATGGTCTTTTCTTTCCAGGTAGAATTCAAAATACTTTTGAATTTTTTAGTAGTAGTATCACATTTTTTGAGAGTCAAACAATCTTCCAAGAGCATTTATTTTATTGAAAACCTATTACACAGACAAAATAACTTCTATTCATCAAAAGAAATCTGGAAAAGTGAAGTCTGTGTTTTGTGTAGTAGTTTTTAATTTTTAGCACTTAGGGTTTCCACTTAAGATAATCATTCAAAATATTACAAGGGTCAATCAAGAAGAAATTCCATATCATCTCTTTTAAACCACCAGCTGTTCCACAAACAGAATTTAAGTGTGTAATTCTAAGTATGCACATTCATCTTCTTTGTTTGTTTGTTACCAATAATTTTGATACTGAAACTAAACACACTTTTCATGGCACAATCTTATTCAGTACCTTAGTATTACACATTCATATAAAGTAGACCTATGACATTTGATACATTTACTTTCTGAAAATTCCTTGTTGTTGCTGAATATTTCTGCAAAGACCACTTCAAAATCTAAATGCAATGAATGTCAGAACCACTATTTATCGTGTAAGCTAGGAGGTGCATAAGAACTGCACCTGAAGTACAAAAAATGCACCCTGATAATGTGTATTGTTTCTGAAATATACTTTTCAAGTAAAATAATAATTTTTAACCATAAGGATTGCTGTCTGTGAATAGAACTACTTTAGTACAATAAAATTTCAAAAAGTAGCAGTACAAATTTTAACACTAAACTATATATAGACACACACCTTTTTTAAAGAGTGTATCTGTATTACATGGAGCAACATATTCCTTTAACATAAAAACAGCCTTAAAATGCTAAATAAGCAAGGGTGAAATGTGCAGTAACTGCCTAGTACATCACGAGCTTGTGAAAAGTCTTAGAAGACTAACCTAATATCCAGGTGGAAAAGTACAATGTCTTGAAATACTTTCACCTTTCATTTACAGGTCTACAGATGTCACACTGTATTAAGCAGTTGTTACCTGTTTGAACTTTGATCATTATGAAGACTTTGCCTAAATCATCTATAAAAGAATTCCTGAAAAGACACTTCTTGTGTACTAGAATTTTAAGTATGTTTTGGTACCCTGTATGCTGCTCTTAACTGATTATTGCATGATTTCAAATATTTTTTTAATTTTAAAACTGACTGCAAAATCTTGCAACATGTCTTGCCACAACCATAATCACAGTCAGTTTATAACTAAACTACAAGGTTATAACAAGTGGTACTTTCTGTATTTAGGAACAGGCAAACATTACACTGTAAGTAATAATTAGCCATAGAAGGTTCTTCAATTTCTTGATAATTATTAACTACACAAGTTGATGTTCTTTCATGGTATATCTTGTGATTTAGTTGTGTTTCAATTTGCAATGACACGAGTTGTTCAAATTATATAAATGCATTTCCTGAATTATACACATTTTACACTATTTTTACCAGGTTTGAAAGAAAGATCAATTGGAATATATCAAATATTATCAATCACATTAAATTACTGATAAAAAATTTGTTCAATTAACCAAGTCAATATACAACTGTCAAGAATAATGAAAACATATAAACATGAGATAAGCATATATTAGCCATCTTTTAATTCCATGCCCAACAAATCAAAATTTACTGACCAAAGCATTTATTGACCATATTTTGTCGAACCCCTTGTGGACCAGAAAGATGGGAGAAGATTTTAATAATATCCCTTGATTTTTCCTTCTCGCAAATTGGAAACACATAACCAAATTGCACAAAACTTACTACAAAGCCAGTAAACTATCTATTTTTGTCATTTAATTTGATTTAGTTTTTCTATAATTTTTTTTATATCATCAAATTTCCAAACTTTTGACACATTTTATTGAAAATACATTAAAAATAGTTCTTTTAATCTCAGAATTTAATTTTTTAATACTTGATCAGAAATTTCCACTTTATATAACAAGTTAATTTCAATTTGATACTTTTGTTAGCATATCTATTTTGATACTTTATTTTGCCAATTGCAGTTGTATGTAGTAATCATTTCTGGCTAAAAATAGGAAAAATACCTCATAAACTGAAAAACATTTATCAGCAACTTAAGACCAGACCATTC
>NW_013671661.1:0-2634 GCF_000517525.1 Limulus polyphemus
CAATAGTCATTTGCACGTACCTACAAAAAAGAATCGGCTTTAATTATTCGTATATATTTTAATTCGTCGTTAGTTTTTATTGCTTAATAATTATCCAATAGTCATTTGCACGTACCTACAAAAAAGAATCGGCTTTAATTATTCGTATATATTTTAATTATTCGTTAGTTTTTATTGCTTAATAATTATCCAATAGTCATTTGCACGTACCTACAAAAAAGAATCGGCTTTAATTATTCGTATATATTTTAATTATTCGTTAGTTTTTATTGCTTAATAATTATCCAACAGTCATTTGCACGTACCTACAAAAAAGAATCGGCTTTTTCAAATGTACAAAGAATAGAATGTATGCCTTTTAATAACACCGTATTCTAAAAAAGTTAGCGTCATCCTAGTTATTATGTTGTGACGCTTCGTGAAGATAGAAATCAAATGTGTTATACTTACATTTTACAATTTTTTTACGTCAATACATGACACACACACACACACAGTAGATATGTTATATATGGATATTAAATGTCTCTTTTACGACATCATCAGTAAGTGGAAAACAATGTAATTACGCAAAAGAATGGACAACCGGTGTTTTGTTATGAAATATTTTTTTATACACAAAGTTTGAAATTACAAGTCACTAACATTGTTGTTGATGATCTTGTTTTTTCTTAATATCTTAAATACAACCGTAAGACTTTTCCAGCAACGAATAGTTTCCAATGATACATTTTCGGTGACATATAATTTATTTCACTTTTTGACTACTGCTTAGTATGTAAGTGCCCTCCCCCGGTGACTCAGCAGTAAGTCTGCGGGCTTATAACGCTAAAAATCGGGTTTCGAAACCCGCGATGGTCACAGCAAAGATAGCCCGTTGTGTAGTTTTGCACTTAACAACAAGTAAGTGGTAAGTAATAAAGGTTGTTTTCTTACTGAATTATTTTTGTGTTTATGCATTAGAGCTTTAGTTTGTTTTGTTGAATATTTGCACAAAGCTACTCGAGGGCTATCTACGCTAGCCGTCTCTGATTTTGAGTTTGTTTTGTTTTTGAATTTCGTGCAAAGCTACACGAAGGCTATCTGCGCTAGTCGTCCCTAATTTAGCAGTGTAAGACTAGAGGGAAGGCAGCTAGTCATCACCACCCACCGCCAACTCTTGGGCTACTCTTTTACCAAAGAAAAATGGGATTGGTCATCACATTATAACGCCCCCACGTCTGAAAGGGCGAGCATGTTTGGCGGGACGGGGATTCGAACCCGCGACCCTTAGATTGCGAGTCGAGCACCCTAACCACCTGGCCATGCCGGCCCTGGTTTTAAGAGACTAGAGGAAAGGCAGTTAGTCAACAATACCCACCGTAACGTTTGGTTTACTCTTGTATGACCATCACCATTATAAAGTATCCATTGTCCAAAAGTGCAGAGCGCGTCTTTCTTTTAGTTATTTGGTGGTAACGAGACTCGGACAGTGGACACTCAAACCATAGTCCAGGACGCTAATCAATGAGTTATGCTCGATCTCGCGAGTTTGTTCTTGATAGAAACATCAGATATTATCGAATCATAGATATTTGTATATATACACTGGCATCGTCGGAGTGTGAGACAAAGTTAGAACAATTAATGTTAGTTTGTATCGCAAAATAAACATATAGGAGAACTAAACATAACTTTTGCTCCATTTGTTTTTAAATTAACTCAATGTTAAGCGTTTTAGAGAAATGAAGATAACAATTATCTTAATTTGGTTTTAGCAATTTTAGAACAACCCAGCTAATACTCCAGTATCCTGTTGTATCATAACCCAGAGAATACTGCATCATTTGCTGTATTATAACTCGGCTAATACTACAATAGTCTAGTGTATTATAACCCGGCTAATATTGCAGCATCCTGCTGTATCATAAACCGACTAATACTGCAACATCTACTGTATAATAACCCAGCTAATACTGTAACATCCTGCTATGTCATACCCGGAAAAGACTAGGGTTGCCAGGAAAAGTCAGCAGAATGTTGTAGTATTAGCCGGGTTATTATACAGCAGGATGCTGCATTATTAGCAGGATTGTTATGCAGCAGATGCTGTACAATTAGCCTGATTATGATATAGCAAAATGCTGTAGTATTAGCCAGGCGCCCTCTATTTTAGTATATAAGCCCGGCAAATAATTGCAGATGGAGAGATATAGAGACATATAATTGAGTCAAGCGAGCGGTAGTGTCGGTAATATAACGTTTGTGTTTTGTTATCGAGATTGCAAACGTGTTGACTGTGGATATTGCAGAATTGTATTGAGAAAGAATAAACTGGTTTTAATTAAGAAAGGACTTGTATCGCTGAAGTTTCTCGGGAAAAAATTCTACGGGAAATTAACAAACAAGCAGATACGCAACAAATTGGTGTCAGAAGTGGGATGGGACCCAGCGTTGCTGTGTGGAGTTCATGGCTCTTAACAGTATAACTGGAAAGGACTCATAACCCACTGCCAAGAATTGATGATACTCTTGATGCCCTAAGTGGAGCCAGGTGGTTTTCAACTCTGGAGTTTCCATCAAGTGAAAATGGCTGAAGCAGGTAAACCTAACACTGCATTTAGTTATGGCCAAGGTCTCTGGCAACACTGTGTG
>NW_013671661.1:3396-17379 GCF_000517525.1 Limulus polyphemus
AGCCAGGGCCTCTGGCCACACTGTGTGATTCCATTCGGGCTTAGCAACGCTCCAGCAACACTTGAGAGGCTGATGGAAAGAGTACTGGAAGGCCTACAATGGAGGATAGCCCTGGTGTACCTGGATGATGTCATTGTGTTTGCAACAACATTTGATGAGGAAATGTTCCGGCTAGAAGAAGTATTCAAGTGTTTGAAATCGGCAAACCTCAAACTCCATCCCAAGAAATGCCACTTGTTCTAGAAAGATGTACTTTACTTGGGTCACATTGTAAGTGAGCATGGTGTGCGAACTGATCTTGACAAGGTGAAAGCAGTGCGTGATTGGCCAACACCAGACAGTGTGGGAGAGTTAAGAAGTTTCTTAGGACTCTGTACCTATTACCGAAAGTTTGTGAAGGACTTTGCAATTATAGCTGCTCCACTACATGATTTAACAAAAAAAAGGCCAGAAGTTCGAATGGACAGTTTCTTGCCAGCATGCTTTCAAGACATTGAAAGAAAAATTGGCCTCAGCTCCACTTTTAAAGCTTCCAAATCCCTCACTGCCGTATGTACTGGACTGTGATGCTAGTAATGTCGGAATTGGAGGATTGTTATCTCAGAAAGTGGGTGAAAACGAACATGTGGTGACCTACTTCAGTAGGGTCCTGAGTAGACCAGAGAGGATCTACTGTGTAACATGGAGGGAAATCCTTGCTATAGTAAAGAGTTTGACATATTTCCATCCCTACCTTTATGGGGCTAGGTTTACCATCAGGACAGACCATGCTGCATTACGCTGGCTAAACTAATTAAATAACCCAGAGGGACAACTGGCACGTTATGAAACCAGAACAGGAGAAAGACCAAGATTTGAAGCCAATAATTGATTTTCTACAAGCAAGTGTTTTGTGCCCTGCTTGGGAGAAAGTGTCTAGCTTAAGCCTGTGACAAAGAACTACTGGGCACAATGGGACCATTTGAAGCCTGAAGATGGTATTCTTGTCCAGAGATGGGAAAGTGACGACCTGGCAAACATATCGAGAAAATTACGGGAAGTTGTGCTGCATTAATCCCACAATAGTTTAACTGGAGGACATCTTGGAGTTAAGAAGACATTGAGTCACCTACAACAGATATTTTACTGGATAGGTATTAGGCAAGATGTGGAAGAATGGTGCAGGACATGCAGTACATGTTGTGCTAAAAGGGGACCCAAGCATATGGGACTTGCTCCAATGAAGTTATATCAAGTTGGCGCACCAATGGAAAGAGTAGCCGTTGACATTGCTGGTCCTTTGCCCCAAACTCGTGCTGGAAACAGGTACATTTGTGTGGTGATGGATTATTTCATCAAGTGGCCTGAGGCATATGCAATACCATATCAGGAAGCTACAACTGTAGCTTCGGCTATTAGTGAATTCTTTTTAAGATTTGGTATGCCATACGAACTGCATTCAGATCGAGGCCGTAACTTTGAATCAGCTGTGTTCCATGAATGCTGCAAGTTGTTTGGCATACGAAAACCAGAACAATGCCACTTCACCCACAGTCTGATGGGATGGTAGAAAAGTACAATTGGACATTGGGACAGGAATTGGCAAAGTATTGTAATAGCCATCAAGATGACTGGGATGTCTTACTCCCTCCACTGTTGATGGATAGGACAGCAGAGCATGAAACCACTGGATACACTCCAGCACAGTTGATGTTCGGTCGGGAACTTTGGTTGCCAGTGGATCTGATAACAGGACGCCCACCTTACGAAGAGTTGCTTTTAAAGCTTCCAAATCCCTCAATGCCGTACATACTGGATTGTGATGCTAGTAATGTTGAAATTGGAGGAGTGTTGTCTCAGAAAGTGGGTGAAAACGAACATGTGGTGGCCTACTTCAGTAGGGTCCTGAGTAGACCAGAGAGGAACTACTGTGTAACATGGAGGGAAATCCTTGCTATTGTAAAGTGTCTGGATTATTTCCATCTTTACCTCTATGGGGCTAGATTTACCATCAGGACAGACCATGCTGCATTATGCTGGTTAAGATAATTAAAGAACCTAGAGGGACAACTGGCACGTTGGATTGGAAAGATAGACCAGTATAATTATGATATTGAATACAGAGAAGGAAAATACACTCCAACAAAGCTCTTCCTAGGATTATACAACCACACCCTGTCTCCTGGTACAAAGCTAACTTCAGCAGACTTCTTACCATAACATAGCTTCATCGAATCAGCAGACGTTTTCAAGTTTGAATGCACTTGATAGTGAATATCATCCATACTTTCAGATAACACTTTCACGAACTCTGACACATTTTCAGGCAACTCTTTGTAAGGTGGGCATCCTGTTATCAGATCCACTGGCAACTGAAGTTCCGGACCAAACATCAACAAAAGGGAAGTCTCCTAAGTTGTGTTCTCCATGGGAAGGCCCATATGACATTGTGGATCGTCTCTCAGACGTGACTTTCCAAATAAAATGTGATCGGCGAGGTAAACCAAAGGTGGTGCATGCCAACAGGCTTTGGCATTATTACGGTCCAGGACATTTCAGTTGGAACGAAGTGAGAACGGAACAAATGACGCTGCTGAAGACGTGTCACCTGAAAAAGTCACTGTCGAAGAAGAAACTCTACCCAGTTTTGAGAAGGGAAACAGTGAAGTCCTTGATGAAGTTACTACCACTGATGTGACTATTACCGATAATAGGACATTTTCTGGTGGAGCGGATGAACCCCACATGAAGCAGAAGCCAACGAGACGGAGACCAGTACGGAAGAAGATACGTACCCGTAAAATTAAGAGACTTTGTTGAATTGTAATTTTGTGTTTGTAAATTCTGTACATTTAATTAAGTTATTGTTAATTATCTATTGGTTTAATGTAAGTGGCTATTGTTCGGAACAAACAATACTAAGGAAGGGGCAGTATTACGACAGCGGAAGTCACGTGAGGCTAGGCTGGTAACACGTCATGAGATTATCGAAGGATCGTGACTTTTCCTGGCAACTCTAGTATTTTCCAGGCGCCCTCTATTTGAGTATATAAGCCCGATTTATGTGACAAGCATATATGTATACATATATACAGTCTTGGCCAAAATGCTTGCATGTGCATACTCTTCCGTATTGATGTTATTGTCTACATGCATGGAGTAGTTATTAAGTAAATGCCCGAGTTGTTACATAGAAGGTAGCGTATAATCGAGCAAACATGTACGAGTTGTTGTTCTGGTCTGTATAAGTTGTCTTGAGCATTTGTTCGTCACAATACACATACACACATGTTTTGTGCTTTTGGTATAATCATTTTCAAAACAGATAAACGCTTTGTTCAGACAAATTCAAGACAACAAATAAACCAGTGACTTATATCTTTAACCTTGATTTGTGAAGGATCACAAACAATCGGAAACACGAGCTTCTTTTGTCGACGTGTTTAAAAGATGCGTGGTACACAATTACACAAACAAACATGGCCATTTACTTCATTTCTATGAATAAAGATTAAGAATAATGCCTGTCATAGCCAACTTTGAAAAACGATAAACATACAGTTTTTATATTATTATTCAATTACGCAAAACATCGTACAAAATCTCTATGTTGTTACACAGAAAAGTGTTTTATAATTATCCGTAATACAACCCAAATAAACTCTTTTCTAATAAACAGCTCGAAAAATAAAAATTATAAAATTGTTATAACGTGTAAAATGGTATAAAATTGTACATTAATTTCAAACGCTATATTACAGATTATAAACGTTTTCAACATTCACTGTGAAGCTTTATCATAATCGATAATTGTTTAATAAAGATCCAATAATGAATATTCAAATGCTAAGACCAACTTTCTGGAAAATTCTACTAAGTTTGTAATGTGAAACACTGTACCATTAAGCCTAACATGGTGAATTATCTTCTATTGAAGATGAAAACCACTTATGTTTAAATCAGGTTTTTATAATATTATAGAAAGAAGAAGTGGAACCTGAAAGTTGGGTAATTTAAATATCTTTAATCCTTTCTGAACTTAACATATTTTGACATCAGCCATTCTCTGCAGGCCTGGTCCTGGCGGTTAGGGCGCTTGACTCGCAATCTGAAGGTGGCGGGTTCTAACCAACTAAACATGCTTTCAGCCGTGAGAGCGTTATAATGTGTCGGTCAGTCTCACTATCCGTTGGTAAAAGAGTAGCCCAAGAGTTGGCGGTGGGTGGGGATGACTAGCTACCTTCCCTCTAGTCTCTCATTGCTAAATTAGGACGGCTAACGCAGATACCCCGCGTGTAATTTTGCACAAAATTCAAAACGAATCATTCTCCAGATAATGGAGTCTTAAATCTTCTTTTCTCGAAATGAGAGTTATTTTAACAGTATCGTTTCCTTTTCTTTTTATTACAAGACTACTTATCTTGACTTCCACATATTTCGAACGCTTATATCGCGATCCAAATGAAGCTGCTTTCAGATAAGTAAAGTGAAATACGGAAAATTAAACAAACGTGTTTCTATTACGACTAATTAAACCCAGAATTTCAAGTAAATTTTATGACAAATCTGCTTTTTATTATAATTTTGAAAAATTAACAAGTACTATCTTTGCATTACGAAAGGTTTGCAACGAAACCAAAATATTAAAATTCATTTTCTGTTATTGACTAATTTATACGTTCAACAAAAACTAAAATAACGCAGACACTCACCTTGTGAGACATACACTAGATATGAAGAAGTAACGTGAAAGATAAATAATGCCATATACCAGTGATCAATGTAGCTGTTGAAAGTGATAAATGTGGATGTGGAAAGTGATCAATATCATAACTGTGGAAAGTGATCAATATCATAACTGTGGGAAGTGATAAATGTAACTGTGGAAAGTAATCAATATCATAATTGTAGAAAGTGATAAATGTAACTGTGATCAATATCATAATTGCGGAAAGTGATAAATGTAATTGTGGAAAGTAATCAATATCATAACTGTGGAAAGTGATAAATGTAACTGTGAAAAGTAATCAATATCATAACTGTGGAAAGTGATCAATATAACTGTGGAAAGTGATAAATGTAACTGTGGAAAATTATCAGTATGACATTGGAAAATAACCAGTATAACTGTGGAACGTGATCAATAAAACTGTAGAAAATTATCACTATAATTGTAGAAAATTATCACTATAATTGTAGAAAATTATCAATATAATTGTAGAAAATTATGAATATTATAGCTGTGGAAAATAATCAATTTAATTGTGAGAAATGATCAATGAATATAACTGTGGAAAGTGATCAATATTGTAACTGTGGGAAGTAATCAATGTAGCTATGGAAAGTGATCAATATAACTATAAAAAGTGGTTATTATAACTGTAGAAAGTAATAAATATTATAACTATGGAAAGTAATCAATAAAACTGTGGAAAGTGATCAACGTAACTGTACAAAACAATGGTAGCATCCTTCAAGAACGATCATAACCACTTCCTAAGACATCATAATGCCAGCTGATGCTGAGGGCGTATAACAGTACATCTGAGGATCCACTTTAATTACACCAGAAATGTCGAATCTTGAAAGTCAGAATCCAAGAGCCCATGTGTTTTACCCTACATCTGGATGTTTTACTCTAACGTCAATTTGGGCTAACGACAGCCGGTACTAAAGAAAGCGTTTCAGTTCGAGGTTTTTATTGTAGGTTTCTGCGGTAAATCACGAATTGTTTGTATACATGATATTACAAAATCTGAAAATGAGGAAAACCTGATGCTAAGCTAAACAGTTTCTTAGTATTTTTCGTAATGAAAAACTCAATTTTTTTAAACTACACCAATAATGAGGATCTTGTATACGATGTTCTTGCCATTAATAAACATTAAACCTATACCAACATTAAAATTCGAAGGTCTCAAGCAATTTCTGTATTTTCAACTTCACTTGCGCACAAATATTTATAAACATATTGAAAGTTATGACTGATAGCTTTATGTAGTTACCTGCAAAGCGAGTAGTGAAAAAGTCTCATTATAAGCCTGATAACAGAATTGGTTAGCGGACTGTGACACGACTTTTGAGGGCAGTATCACACATCCAGAAGTCGTGTATACAGCGGCAGTCTAGGAACATTAATTTTATTTCATATATTACGGGAAAATAGTGAATCTCATACTGCGGATGTTATATATATATATATATATATAAGTATTGTGATTTCTATTTCCTGTCTCTTACAACGCACTTTATTTCCAGCTTCCTCTTTAGCAGCTTGATATTTTAAATTACAAACAGTAAATGGTTAGTGTATTTCAGATTTCCCTGCTTTACCCCACATTTCAGTGTTTGTAGTACGCATTAATTGCATGTGTCGGTCTCGAGGCACGCGAACCGTCTATCTAGCCGATATACAACAAATCTCTTATGTATATATTAATAATAAACGCTTTAACCCTGCTGTTCGTAAAATGGGATACACGTTAGTTAATGAGTGATTTTGAGGCTATACTACACAGAACTGTTTCCTATTCCAAGTATGTTAATTAATTATACCAATACAGATTTACCTTTTTTTGTTTTTGCTTATTAACATTGTATATGTAATTATTTTATCACGTTACTGTATAGGATCATTGTATATTACCATTGTATTTTAAAAATGGATTATATATAAAAACCAAAAACTAATATGTCACTAACAGCTAATTTCAAAACTGTAACAACAGCCACAACTGTGCAAGTGAAATAGGCCTCCTCTGACAAACAAACAAAAAATAAAGGTTTACTTACAAAATATGTGAATTTCTTGATATACTTCATGAAGAGATGAATACAGAATACTTTACACAAAGGAAAACCAAAATTCTGATTTACTACGTGCAAAATGAGTGAATTATCTGATGTACTTCACGAATAGAGACGCACTACTATATGTACTTCATGAGGAGAGAAACACTACTATATGTACTTCATGAAGAGAGAAGCACTACTATATGTACTTCATGAGGAGAGAAACACTACTATATGTACTTCACGAAGAGAGAATGCGAAGCACTACTATATGTACTTCACGAAGAGAGAATGAGAAGCACTACTATATGTACTTCACGAAGAGAGAAGCATTACTATATGTACTTCACGAAGAGAGAATGAGAAGCACTACTATATGTACTTCACGAAGAGAGAAGCATTACTATATGTACTTCACGAAGAGAGAAGCACTACTATATGTACTTCACGAAAAGAGAAGCACTACTATATGTACTACATTGAGAGGAAAATAATTTTTTGATGCGCTTTTTTAAAGAGAGGAATCAAGTTCAGTTAACTTCTTCAAGTACTTCAAATAAAGAAATCTCAAATTCCTAATATATTTCATAATAAGGGAACCATTGTTTTGATACATTTCAGATACACTGGAATCCATCATCATGTTTTACACAAAGGAAACCCAGCTCATCTTCTTACGTCATAGACTGTTACACGTAGAAACATAAGTAAACGTTTAAACCAGTGTAATGTTCCCCGAATGATGTTAATTTAAGATAATTCAATTTAACAATCTTCTGCAAAATCTTCAGTCTAAATGACAGCAAATGTCCCCCAATGGCTAAGCGGTATGTCTGCGGACTTACAACGATAGAAATCGGGTTTCGATACCCGTGGTGGGCAGACCACAGATAGCCCATTGTGTAGCTTTGTGCTTAATTACAAACAAACAAACGACAGCAAATGTAGTGGAGAAGCCTCTAGCAACGGCGTGTACTGTAAGTGTTGTTAGAAAGCCTCACTCTGAAAGCCTTGCACAGACTTGTGTGACACTCTGGTATTTTCTTGTGTAAAATAAACACCTGGTAAAATACGACATCCTCCAACAAGGTCAGCTTATGACCAGATCGGGTTATTTTCCATCGACTAGTTGTTGTTTTTTCTTTTTTTGTGGTTAGGGCAATTTAAACCGTATATATTGACTAACTTTAACCGTTGAAGGACGACATATCAAAACATACGGTAGTAAGTCGTGCAGCTAAAACAACCTGCTGTAGGACACACACACACACTGTGTTATTAAACAGGAGTGATAGTTTAGCGATTTTCCACCTTCTGTATCTCGAACTGCGTTAATCCAAACTATCACATATTCTCAGTGGATGTGCGCTACTGAACTCTTACTTCACATAACAAATTTCAAGGCAATCTATTGAGAAATACCTGATATATAACATCTCCAATTTTGATTGAATTTCTTCGTATTTTTCTTTTTCTTCGCACCAAAAGTACGGAAACTGTATTTGATAGAAAAACATACGTAACTTTTATGGATTATTTTTTTCAAATTTGATTCACTGATAGATCTTTACATTAGGTGTAAACTTTGGTATAAATATAAGCCACATGTGCAAAGTTATCCAACAAAAACCGTTCAAATTTGATGAACATTTTTGCGCACGCCTACGCAAAAAGTCACGTGAGCTATCGGTCTAACATCTTTACTACAGCTTCACCTAAGAGTAAAAGTTTTTTAGTTTTTTGTCATTCGGATTAAAGACAGCTGATTTAGAGCAACAAACTGTAAAATGAAAGGACGTGCAGATAAATAAATATATATATATATATATACACACACACACACATATTGGTTAGGCCAAGCACACTAGATTAACAGTTTCTAGCTCAAATTTTCAAAATAATCATACGGGTGTACGATTATTATTCATTATTCATTGCCAACTTTTAAGCACAAATTTAAAAAAAAATTTAATGAAATTACTCTAATTAAAGAGCGTTTAGCATCACGTGATATTAGTTTAAGCAATTAGCATAAATAATCATGCATGATATGGTTGTACCGATTGCATGGGGTGATGATAAGAAACTGTTAATCTAGTTTCCATGGCGTTACTGTAAATGAAGCTATTAACACTGTTTTAGAGAGGAAAAACTACCACTATATATTTTAAAGAATCTGGTTGGTTCTGTAAAGTATAGGTCTGTTCCGAATAATAGGGTTGCGATCCTAAAGTTAATGTGGGTTACCATCGAGTGTCACTTTCTCATTTGCTGTAGTTTGTTGGTGTGTATTAACAACAAGTCATGATATTTAATCAAAAACACCTTAGGTGTGAAAAAAATGTTCGGCCACAAAAGGATTGAGTGTGTGACTTAACCCACCATCTTGCCCCAAGTTGAAGAAAAAATACAACCTAGCTAACTAATGAATGAAGAATATTTGCTGTAAAATTCGTATCAATGCTATAAGTGTAGCTACCAGTTTGACCAGTTTTGGTTTCATTCCTTTAAGTCGCACACTCAATCCTTTTTTTGGCCGGACATTTTTATCACACCTAAGGTGTTTTTAATTGGATAATAATAACATGTACAAACATATTAATTAATGATTAAAATGCGGTGAATTTGATGTGAGCCCCACCAAAAACTCATTTAAAAGTCGGTGAAAATATACGTTCATAATTAATTCTTGAACGCCGTAAACCTATTGATTATCACTTAGATAGAAATAAATACAACCATTTGTACTTAAATTTACGTATTAAATTTTATGTAGCGTGCTTAATTGGTTAAAATCAAGAGGTGTTTAGATTGTAGTTGCTTTTGAAACGCCGTACTTGTACATGTACGGAGAATAGGCAGCAATCACAACAGCTGTACAGACAATAATTTACTCACCAGGCTCACCTGAGAATACGTGACATGCATGAAGACAATGCGTGAGTTGAGATTGTAATCTGCGCATATACACCTTACACGATATATCTATATAAATATTAGTTCTTTTTTTAACAGAGTGAAATACTAATTAGACCAAAATCGAAATACTTGTGAAGATTCCTAAGTTGGTTTATTGTTGTAGGGGAACAATACGATGGTCATAGCGTGCTTTCGAAACGGAAGCGACACTAATTACGCTAGAGTCACAGATCAATAGATAAAAACAATCTAAGTTCGTTACATGTTTGTGAAATCGAAACAACTGCGATTTGGCTTATATTTTGTCTTTTCAATATCTTTGTTTTACAATGTCCGCTAACACTAGAAATGAACCACCAATTAGCTTTATAAATCCTTAAACTTGCTGCCGAGTCACCTTAGGACATTTAAATGCGACTAAAATCTAAATCTGTAAGAAAACATTTGTGACTATTGTATTATTTAAATTTCTAATGTTTTCCGTATCGTAGTTGTGTTTCTTTAGTATAAGCACTTTCGGGATTAGTAGAAATCGTATTTATTCGTCTTTTAAGTTATGACTCTACCAGCAATCTAAAAATGTGGGCTTTTTTTTTTATAACCACCGATATCTGCATCCTTATAATGAATTCAGTAGCTCATCCAAAACGATCACCGATAAGTTTTTATTTAAAAAAGAAAAAACCTCAACAGTAAGCGGAAAGTTTACAAACTTACAATGCAAAAACCTAAGGTTCGATTCCCCTCGGTGGATAGTTAAAAGCCCATTGTATAGCTTTGCGATAAAACAGTAAATATCAACAAAATATTTTTAGAAATATGAACACTAATGTTCTATATACATTGTATCGAATTTTTTATATAGCATTTTTATTATTTAAGTAAAATCCGACGTCATGCTTAATAATTAATGCATGACGTGAAAATGACTATCGATTGTTGGATTCAATCTAATGAGATCTGATACTCTAGCCCTCGTTCACTTTATTCTTAACAAGAGTTGAACTTGGGTTTTATGTCACTGTTTAATATTGTATACGTTGGCTTTTATTTATGGAAAACGTTTAAATTAATTTAGCAATGGTTTCGAAAATTAATATTTAATAAGAATAGGTTCTTATACAATTTTGTAAATTAAATAATTTTGTAATGAACATCTGGTAAATTTTGTAAGATTCAAAGAATTGCTCAATTTATTTCTAGAAAAAAAAGTGAAACATAACGAAACTTAGCAAACCAATAACCGAGGCTTACTAAACTTGGTTAACCAATACAAACACACGTGAAGTAATTATTTTATTAACAGTCTAAATCCCTTCCCTGTAGGTCAGTGGTAAGTTTGTGGGCTTACAACGCTACAATCAATGGTTCAATTTCCCATGGTGTACAGAGGGCAAACAGCCCATTGTGTGGCTTTGCACTGAAACGAGTAAACTTAAACAGTCCGAATTGCAACGAATTAACGAATCATATGTTCAAACCTATTTTCAATATATATATATATATATTTAGCGGTTTCAACCGTAAGAACTAATAAAACGTAAATTAAAATTCATATCAATAAATTAGATCACCATTTATTTTAGATGCTACATAATAATAAAACAGTTATCAGCCTAAGAATGTGTGTTCGATTTTTGTGTCTCTATGTTGTCAGGTGTATGGGCGTATGGGCAGCCCGTGATCTTAGTCGTTGGGTTCGACTTTACACTCGTTACAAATAAATTTCGGATAGTGCTTTCGCGAGCGGAACACACAAGCAACCAACTTGAGAAAGTTTACGTGTGGAATAAAGAAGTCATTCAGAGACAACTGAATACAAAATCAAATAACTTCTGTATTTATACTTTGTTGAACAGTTCATTTATATCGAAATTCTCAAGGTTGTTTTGTAATAACACTAACTCTACATTATTTAGTTCTTCATTTTGAGAGTCTAGATGTTTGTTAATAAGACCTTCTATCACATTCAATAACATAGCCACATTAGTTAAGTTATCAACTAAGTTAACACGAGAAATTCTCTCGGTCATGATCTGTATAACTGTACTAACAATTCTTCTAAGGTATCTTTAAATAATTCCACTTTAAACATTTTCAAATCTACTACTTCTTTAGTACAGTTAATGTTCTTCACCTTTCCCTCTTTTATACATTATTGAACCTTAAGTGAAACACTGTTAGACTAGATCACAAATAGCATACTTACAATGAATTTGTGCGACTAACTTCTTGTAGAAGTCAGATCAGGTTCTCGGAGCAGCTTGATAAGAGCGGAGAAGTCGAAGAAGTGCGATTCAGAGTCGGAAACACGGAATTATATACACAGTTTTTAGTGTTTTTTCCAAAGTTTAGCAGATATACTTTCAAAAATAGTTCTTTTAACTCGACTGGTACAAGTGGAATCTTCCAGCAACAACTGGACTATTCCATCAGACCGTAACCAAAATCCACTTTATTATCGGCACTTACGGAACTTATTTGTGTCCCATATTTAATATATTTGGCGAAATCATCCAAGACAATTAACTTAGGGCGTATAGAGACAAACTGTGTAAATCCAGAATCTTCACTAGGAGTATCTCACCCTTGTCTTTCATCGCCTCTATTAACTGCTTTTTCTGTGACATTGGTTCATTTCGTCGTGCATTTTATCTAATTATTGAGGTTTTCTCAACCTACCTCGCCTGCGAGCTGTGAATTCTTGCCCTTTGAGGTCACAACTGGAATGTTGTTTTTAGCTTACTCCTGCTATGGGCTTCAAGCCTCCATCTTCCCTATTTGGTATTTTGGTTCACTAGTTTCTGACCACGCTTTCTTATAATATTTTCGATCTAGTGCTTTCTCCATACTATAAGTTATATAATAAAAATGTACTTCTTGAAAACCTTCACATATTTATTATTATTAGTATTTGTATTCCACAGGTACTTCATAGGTACTGTTTCACACGCCTTCCTCCTCCCGCTAGTGGTTCAACGGTAAGTCTCTGGACTTATGACTTTTAAATTTGGGTTTTGGTGCCCCTGGTGGGCAGAGCACAAAAAGTCAGTTGTGTAGCTTTGTACTTTACAACAAACAAACATAACTGTTGCACACATACTACTTGTCCCCTTTGGCTCAGCGGTAAGTCTTAAGGTTTATAAAGCTAAATATCAGGTTTCAAGGCGACGCCACAGATATAATAATTTCTAAAGAGATTTATATAAAATCTAAAAAATGTAACCATTAAAACTTGCATATTTATACCATTATATAATATAGTTTATTCTTTAAAGACGATATATTGATTTTATAAATAAATTCAAAGATCCATGCAATACAGCTGTCAAAGGACCACCGTGATTTTAATGGGAAGATCATATTTGTGACGTATTCTAACCACAGTTGTATCTGTAGTGTTAACAACAGTAGTAGTAGATTGCGTATACGCACACCAATTGAAAATTTCAAAAAATGTCTTAATGTAAAACAAAGCATTGCCCAGCAAGGTAGGGAGAAGAAAACACACTTTTGCAATCCTAGTTCACAGAAATAACTACAAAGTATTGGTATAAAACATTTGGACATAAAGACTGATGCCTATAAGCCAGAAAATGTTGTTTCCAAGCGCTATTTCACAGTAGACTGTTTCATTGAAATTAAGACGAAAAACAAACCGGTTTATTTAATACACATTATTAATATACGATCTAATAATGATACAATACCTTCATACGGAACTTCAACTGCATAATTACCGATTGTCGTTCATAGAGCACATTGATGTATTATGATTGGCTCATTCTTTTAACGTACATATTTTACCATATCTTAAAAAATCGTAAAAAAGATACAAATTTACGATAGAGATGTTACCTTTCGTACAGCTTCAGGTTTTAAAATCAGCAGTGTCTAAAATGTTGTAATTAATTACTATAGTTATGAACCTTTACTTTTAATCGTTTTAATTCATTATTAACACTATTATCAAATAAAGACATTCTTCCTCTTTGCTTACTTACGTTTATTTCCATAATATTTCCTTTTATTATTCAAGGGTGTGTGTGTGTTCTTACTGAGTGTATTATTCAAGGGTATATGTGTGTTCTTACTGAGTGTATTATTCAAAGGGTATGTGTGTGTAATTACTGTGTGAATTATTCAAGGGTATGCGTGTGTTCTTACTGTGTGTATTATTCAAGGGTATGTGTGTGTTCTTACTGTGTGTATTATTCAAGGGTATGTGTGTGTTCTTACTGTGCGTATTATTCAAGGGTATGTGTGTGTTCTTACCGTGTGAATTATTCAAAG
>NW_013671661.1:18249-29315 GCF_000517525.1 Limulus polyphemus
GTTAATGACTGTACCATTCAGGAATACATATATTCCACGTTGTGTGACTAATTTTAAAATCCAAAATTATTGTTTTAAGCTCAAACCAGGAAGTTATTTTTCAGATTTTGCAAAACCCTTTGATTTGTTTTAATTTAAGTTTTTAAATACAGGATATTCTTTTCTGAAGAGAAGAAAGGGCCAGAAATAGATCTTAACTGTAATATGTTCAAACCGTTTTACTCCTGGAAAGGCATGCTATTTATACACTATTCAAGAGCACGATAACACTACACGTAGTATGACTAGAAGCACGTAGTAACACTAGCCAATACCAAACATTGTTTATCTAACCATTAGCCAATAAGAAACATTTTTTATCTAACCATTATCCAATTAATATGAAGCTCAATCTACCAGCCGATCCATAACTTATCACTTTGTTATACCGGTTTCGAGATATTGTAGCCCTCATCAGTAACCCTGGACGCGGGCAAATAGTAAAGATACAAGACTAGTGGTGGACTGTATTACGTGCATGGACTGTTTATTTACTTACCATGGTGATTTGAAGAAAATGTAACCAGTTTATTATTCTGTACTGTTCAGCAGGCCAGCGGAATAACACTTATCTATATATATATACATATAATGACAGACTGACGATAAAATGAACCATCTGTTTCAAACATTAACCCGCCCGAACCTACCTCAAAGTCCAGAAGTTTACAAAACCTAAATATTTTCTATCTTTCAAAACCCTTTATAGGATCAGGGCTAAGTTTGACAGCTTATGACGCTAACATTCGGGGTTCGAACCATAGCTTCCAAAACCATAATTTGAGTGATATGTGTAGTGTTTTAGTAAGTGCGATCATGATGTTCTCAAAAACCAACTGTAACTTGACAGCTAAAATAGAGTTTATTGATATTCTAAGATATGTTATGTTTACCTTTGAAACATGCAGATATATATTATTTGTATATTTCTTTTTATTTCTGGGAGAAACATGTGAAGTATATGAGTTGACGTATAGCAAAATTATAGTGCTGAAAATACAGAGCTCTAAATTCTTAGAAAATTTGATACAAGAAAATATAACAAAGTTTAACTCATAGTTGAGCTGTAATAGAGCGGAACAATACCATGTTACACTGCCTGAACAATAATGTAACACACAACAATGTAGCTGGGTTGTACTGTAGACTGAATAGAGGAAATGTCAAAAGCCACAACATAAAAGTTAGGAATCTATTACCAGGGCAACATTTTTGATGTATTAACTATGAACATATATGCTTTTCGAGGAAATGAATTTCATACTTTTGTCATAGGTTTTTGGTCACATGAATTTTTGTTTTGTTTTCGAAACTGCATAGAAATTTAATATTATAATCATTTAGGCAAATTAAGAGCTCAAGTTTTCCCAAGCATAAATAAGTAAGAACAGTTTAAACAATGCAAGTACTTTAAAACCTTTTATAGAGAGAATGTCATTCGGTTATTAGAATTGGAATAATCAGTATAAACAACATTAGTATTTTACTTTGTCTATTCCCATTGTGGAATCTGATGTACGGATTATCTTTATTTTATGTTTATATTTTATAGATGGTAAAGTTTATGGCAAAGCTTCTGTAATTACATTATATCTTTTTTTTTAAGGTACAGAATTTTTAGAGGAATCTGTATTTCATTCACTCTACTATTTTAATGGTATAATTTTAATTTGTTTGAACTAGAAAAAACATCATAGGGCATTTAAATTTTGTTTATATATCCAATTCTATAAAGAAGATATATCGATTCTCTGTGCATAGTGTGTCACATGTCTCAAGCGCGAAAATCTTTTGTTTTATATCGAGACGTGAAGATACTGTTGAAATGAGAGTAACGAGGCTTACAGCTACTTAGATACACAAAACTGAAAACTGGACATAAACTACAGACTGTGTGCACTTCTTCCAATACATCATGACTCAAATAGCTGTAACAGAAAAAGTAAACCGTATTTCAAAATCTTTTTTAAGGAAAAAATTTCAAAACTATTCTTTTACAACCAAAATTACTTTCAACTGTTACAGTATGCATTTTTGAAATTGTTTTGGTTATTGTTATATCTGCTCTGCCCACCAAGAATATCGCAACTCCCTGCAAACTTACCACTGAGTCACTGAGGGGGGGGGAGGCTCTTTTTTCAGTCTTTATTTTCCCTTTTTCGAATTTAAGAAACCGGTTTTTACAGTTCATATTTCAGACAAGACATATTAACCAAACAACAACAACAACAAAAGGCACAGAAACACTAATAACAAATACACAAGTGCCAACGTGCCTCTTATTTGAAGATACAATAGTGTTCTAAGCCACGTCCTCCAAAAGAAATTTCAACTTCTTTCCAGCTTTTATAATTCCTCGGTAACAAAGCTAAGTTTCAAAACACAAATATGGCCATTGTTGTAAATAGGCTTTGTTTCTGTCGCGTTAGTGTTTCGTACTACTTGCAAACGCAGCCGAAAAAACAAAGTTATATGGAGATATGAATTTCAAGAAGTGGTGTTAGCTTGACAATCAGTCTACGTCACAGTTATGGTGAACACAGTAACGTAGAAAAAAAAACTACACATTGTTACTGCGTGTTGCTATACTGTTTCTCTTTCGTAGCTTTAGAATGTATTTGATTTCCAGTGTAAAGTGGTGAGAAAGATTTATAGACAGCTCAGCACGGACGCGTTGTAGGATCATTTTTGCATTATTCAAGTAAAAGAAATATAGAAACGTCAACTTTTCTGTCTTATTTGAAACTTTGCCATTTATCATCAATATGGAATAAATCCATCCATTGGTCTTATTGCATAAGACAAAAATACGCTCTATCTTTGTCGTGACATTTAGTTGAAACGAAGGGAAAAAATGGCGATATCGGTCCACAAGCAATTTGACAAATTGTTCTCTCAGAAAGTAATTCAAGGCTGCTATGGAGCTTCATAAATTAAAAACTGTTAAACGAGATTGTATAAACCTCTACCTTTCTTTTTTTGTTCACTGAGGAAAAGTGTTTTAGTTTCATTTTCTATGCCATAAACCTTCAGGTACAGCCTAGTAATGCAATTTAAAAATATCGTGAGGTAAGTCAGAACGCTATTGAATGCTACTCTGGCACGCGCCGACTACACGTTTTCCCGTTATGTAAATCAGACGTTATCGATAAACTCGTGCTGCGAGTGATACCTATTATCTTCAATATTGTATTTTTCATGCTTAGAAAGCAATAAGTTTTCTTTAGTTTGTATCAGTTCCTTATTCATTTAACTTATAGAGGGGTTAGGCGTGGCCACTGGTTAGCGTGCCGGACTATGAATCAGATAGCCCATGGTTCGCGTCCCGTTGACGCAAAATCGCACCTGCGTTTTGAGACTATGGGTACTTCATAAGATTGACGGCGAAATCTAATATATCTCTATGTTTTCAGCACGTTAACAGCATTGACAGGCTGAACTTCTGTCAAACATTTTCACACGTCACCAGGTAATATTATGACATATACGTACAGTGACAATAATCAGAGCGAACAGCAAGTCTGAATACAAAATGGGGACACTGTTTTCCAGAACACATAAAAAATGCGCCGAAACTGTCGCTGATTCTCAGGACACGTGAAACATATCTAATGCTATATGTTGATATATGGATTTTTGGAATTGCATTCAAATATAATTGTCCAGACTGTATTAAATCTTTGCCCTTTATTTTTATTTTTATTTTTTATTTTTTTTGTAGCGGAAGATTTGATATCTTGCGTGCGAAAAAGTGGATAAATAATGATTTTTCTTGAATGAACGTTTCAGGCACGTCATTTCATCAAATCCATAGTTTCCTTTTGAGTTTACTTACTGATTATGAGTATTATTTTACATAATGTTATGGCTGACAGATTAAGACAATAATTTTGAGGTTAGCATATCAAAATAATAATTGCAAAGGTGACAGATTAAGATAGTAAATGTTAGGTTGACAGATTAAGACAATGAATGTAAAACTTACAGGTTAAAACAAGAAATTTAAGGCTAGCAGATTAAGGTATTAAGTGTAAGGCTGACAGATTATTGCAATAAACGTGAGATTGGTAGATTATGACAATATATGTAAGACTGATAGATTAAGACAATAATTTTAAAATGACATATTAAGACAATAATTGCAAATCTGACAGGACAAGACTATGTTTGCAAGGTTCGCGTATAAAAATGATAATTGTAAAGCTGAATTAATTCTATTAACACTTTCTGAAATAAGATATTCTGAAATCATTTGTTCGTTTAATGTTTCGCCTATATCATCATGAGTAAACGGAACTAGGGTCAAAGGTTCTTTTGCCCTAAATGATAATAGAGTTAGGAAATTTAACTGTTTTGAGCTAATGTTTGCAATGTATGAACGAGGGTAATGAGATAAAATGGAATCCACCATATTTCAAGAAATTGAATTATTTTATTAACATAACAACTAAATCATTGAAGGGACAATGTTGTACGTTTAAACTACAGAATCACATCAATCAGGTCTTCCTAAAATGTAAACTTTAAATTAAATTAAACATTGTTATTAGATGTTTCAGACATTGTTAAATAGCTAAAAGTCATGGCTTACAAACATTATAGATATACATACATACATATCTATATATATCAGGATGACTAGTCATTTTTAAACAAAGGACCAGTTCTTAATTTAGCTAACCCAATATAGGCTGATGTTTTTAGTAAGTGACAAGAACTACGTGAGATTGAAGACTTTTCATTTTATTGTCTGTGACTAAAACAGTGGAAAAAACATACACTATACAACTAAATCTGTCAGAAATTTTTTTGAATGTTGTATCTGGTTTTATAAAAAGATTATTAAAAGGTACTCCTGATGCCGAAACGAAAAGATAATTAAAGGCGAAGCAGTCTTTCGTTTCTAATAATTACTATAAATAGAAAAGTTATCTTTTTTTTTTCTTTTGCGTGATATTATACTAAACTAGAACGTAATTAAATGTATTCGTGTGTGGCATCAGGAGTTGGGTCTCCATTAAAAATAAGCTGGAACACAGTTTGCTCCTTTCCTGAATCAGAGTTGTTTCCTTAAAAGTAGTTAAATTGATATTCTAGTTTAACTCATTCCCAAGTAACGACATCTGGCTGTGAACAACATACTGTTAATTTACTTCAGTTCTCTTTCTGTGGAGGTTTTTTTTTTCTATGTGAATAAAGATCCTGACATTAAGAAAATAAAATTTACTGAAACAAGCCCTCTAACGTTTCGAATTATCCACTGTCCAAGGTAAAACGTCTTATTCCAACTCACGTACTGGTTATTGTAAAACGCGTTAACCTCAAGAAGGCTTAAGCTGTAACGTTGGATAACACAGGGATATGCATATGCTAATGCAGTGGCGTCTCGCCACACATACGAGTAAAGGTGCCACGGACGATATGTTTAGCCTTTATAATATGGTTCACGGGGTATTACCTATCATAGGATAGACATATGGCCCAAGAGCTATGTCACAGGAAGGGTTTTCGTATTTATATATGTATATAATGGAGGATATCTTATTGTTAAACAATGTAAAAGTAAATGGCGCAACATTTCAAAGAACGTAAACGTTCAATGTTCACAGTGGGAAAGTTGTACAGTGCGTTACTGTAAACCCCACCCCACCCAAGTTAATTCGAAACAACTCTCTTATCTGCAAAGTAAAGGCTATAGTTACAGAAGAAAACCCTTGGGCCTAAAACAATCATTGCCATGAAGTTGGGCATGTCACTTACTAAAACGACAAATAACGATATAAAGTTGACGAAAGCTCACGAGCCAAATGTTCACAGTTTTCCAGTCCTACTTCGTAAATAGTGATTGTTTTAGTAAAAAACAAAAAGGTGGCTAAAAGAACCTGGACTCACAGTAATCTCATTTGGATATAAACCTGACAAATCCCAAGATGCAACTCTAATAAAATTTTGTGCTGTAAACGGAAGTTGATGTCCGTATATAGTTGAGTGTCTGTGGAAAGTCTGTTAGGATGTGTGGCCTAAGATTGACCTCGTTATCCTTCGCACAAACTCGTTACAATGAAAATTGCGGGGTCATGCAATTATACGTAATCATGGCTATTAGATGAAAGAAATAGTTCAAAGGGTAACAATGACCCTGGAGCATTATTCTTATAAAAGACGATTAACAGAAAACAGTTATTTATAGGTTTCAGTCAGTTTTACAATAAAAGATTAGTTACTCTACTGTTCACTATATTACAATAAAACTGAAACAAGTAAAAGCCTTGCAAGATTTGGGAACTGGTGATGAACTTACTTTAAACAAGGTAGTATCTTAGCTGCATTAATTTGGGTAATTATTCACTTCAGTGTGGAGAATACCTTTCGCTTGTCTTGTTTTTATGCGCAATGAGCTACTTGAATTATGGCCACCGCAGTGATCGACTCCAAAATTTGAGAATTATAAGCTCTGAAACTTTCCACTGGGCCACTAGGGAGCGCGAAACAAGTGTGATGTTGTTTCATTTGGGAAAATATTCTGGTAAAGAAATACAATAATTTCTTATTAAGATACACAGAATGATAAATGTTATTGTTTAATAAAATTCACCATTCACATTTATTCAACTATGTACGTACTTCTAAAGTCAGAAACTTGGTAAAAACTAATATTAATAAGTAAATGTAAACATTCAACTTTTCACTAAAAACAGCCATTGTAAAAGCGAATGTGCGTAGAATTTAAAATGGCAAACAGTCATACGCTAAGCCTAAGCTTATTTAAAACAATCTGTGAAAATTAAAGTTTTTATTTGTACTTAAGAATTATTCAAACCATACTTCCTGGAATTCAACAAAACTTATAATTCAAACTTCAATTAAGTTGCATTGAATAAACACTAGACTTTACACAACGCATTATGAATAACAATATTACATGTTATACAATCTAAAATCATATTTTTAAACTAAAGTTGTTTATATTCAAAGTATTTCAGTTCGAACTCTCTTTTCTCTGTGGGATCAAGAAAGTAGAGCCCCTAAGGTGTAATTTGTTCATTTACGACTATGAAAAGTGAAGTCTTACGCGTGGTAGTTTTATGTTTCTTTAAAACAAAATATTAAAGCTGAGATTTTGAGTTTGACCCATGCCAAACCTTCTACACAAACACCCTAGCTAAGTAGTTTATATTAAAAATTAGCTCCATATAAAATGAATTTTTTACTAACCAATATCTCCAGTTGAAGCTTACAACAACAAAAAAGAGTAAACAGGTTTAAAAATCACACAATAAGCTGTTTAATATCTTGAAGGAATGCACTTTCTGCAGATTTTTAATTATGTTTCTACTAGTTACATCCTATTTAACTACTTGTTCCATTTAGTGGTAAAATAAAGCATGTCTACAGCATGATTAAGGAAATAGTTTAGGAAATTAGAAAACGTTGTGTTATTTTATCTTACAATAAATCTTGCATGAACCTGCGCGTGGGTTCCGACAACACAATAGTGAAACAATACCTTTAACGAGGTAATTAATTCAAATGAAATACACGCAGTTCTTTCACATACACTCATAACAATGCAAATTACAAGTCGTAACATTGGATGCACTCAGTAAGAAATAAAACTACAACAGAAATACTTGCTTTTATTAAAGGATTTGTTGTGTCTCCATTAAAACAAATTTTGGTCCAAATGTTTTTAGTGAAAAACGAAGCTAAAAACCAAAACTAGGTATTAACTAGTCCACCCTTATTGTCTGTATGTACATAAAATTTTAGAAGGATAGTAATTGCAAATACGAAACGTTTGCATGTTGAAAGTAATTATCTTTCAGTAAAGAATTCGTCTACTAACACTTAGTCGTAGTAAGAGCCCCAATAAGTTACTTTATCAACTTGTACTTTATTCAGGCTATGTTTATACTAGTCAGAAACTAGTGAGGAATAATCTAAAATTAAGTTACGATTAAATAAGAAAGAATCCACTTGTAATAAAGGTAGGGAAAACGTAGCCAGTTCGACACAGCACAAATAAACGTTGTTTCAGAAATGATTTTGCTATAACTCTCGTTCTTAGCAAAACTGGAGTTATTATTATATAGAGATGGGAAGAGCAACAAATATATTAATCCTGGTGATAAAACTGCTTAGGTTTGATACCGTTAACTGCTTGATTTTATTTTTGTTAAATGACACGGTTAAGTTTATAGCTCCGACAACTCAGGGCGACCTCAATTTTTGCTTTCCTAACAGTTGGCGGTTCTAATGAAATCCTTATAATCGAATTATAATAAAAAAGACATAAAACGCTAATGTAGTTTATCCTACATATTCTGCTATGCTCTTGTGAGTAAATATTGTTGGCCCCTTTAATTTTCTTCAAACACTGCTATACTCTGAAACGTTCTTTAACTGCTGAAACAGCTTCTATAGGCCATTCCTTTTTTGTTTCTGCAAAGCGTGAAAGTTTTTAGCTCTTTAAATATTGTGTTTGTTGCAATGTCTAGATAATGAGTTACGTTTTCAACTCAGACTAAATAAGACAAAAAAAAAGAGTTGATGGGCAATTCAAAAAGAGTTGTCACCTGGATTGTGTCTCCACCATTTCCGCGAGAGGTCTAAAAATCTGATGAGGCTTATGTAAAATCTGGGGAAACTACACTCCATAGCATTATTGTAGAACCTGCAAATGTAAAACAGTATCGTGAGACATAGGTTTCTGCTTGAATTTAAGTTTAGACGTTATGTAAATTTCAAGCGAAATTCGGTATCGTTTCATAGCTGTCGGCTACAACAGTTTAACAATATCCTGTTTTATACTTGAATTTATATGAATGGCTAAAGTTCAGAAGAAGAAGAAATGTTTCTGCGTTTGTTTACTCTTTCTATTCGATGATTCTATGATAAATCCATGACAACAGTTCACAGCTTCCTGGAAAACCTGGTAAAACAACAGCAGTGTTCCTCATTGGCTTCCTGGAAAACCCGGTAAAAACAGCAGTGTTCCTCATTGGCTTCCTGGAAAACCCGGTAAAAAACAGCAGTATTCCTCATTGGCTTCCTGGAAAACCTGGCAAAACAACAGCAGTGTTCCTCATTGGCTTCCTGGAAAACCCGGTAAAAAACAGCAATATTCCTCATTGGCTTCCTGGAAAACCTGGCAAAACAACAGCAGTGTTCCGCATTGGCTTCCTGGAAAACCCGGTAAAAAAACAGCAATGTTCCTCATTGGCTTCCTGGAAAACCCGGCAAAACAACAGCAGTGTTTCTCATTGGCTTCCTGGAAAACCCGGTAAAACATTTATCTATATTGAACTATTGCGCTCTATGAAAAACAAAATAAATTTGGGTTATAGAGCCAAAATAAGCCAGTTTTTGGTTATACTTCGAAGAGAACTGTCAAAAATTATTTCTGTCCTTGACTATTGAAATAACCCAACACAAAATAAAAAGTTTATTCATTATCAGTTTTCAGTCAGTTGAAATTTGTCTAGTTTTTGTGACGTCTTCGCGCATATTACAACAATGTTTCTTTGTGTTCTTAAACTAAATCATGGACTTTATCGTCCTCAGCTGTAGAAAGTAAGACGTACATTAGCGCCACGGTTCTTGCTACTTTAGTTTATTGCAGCTCCGGGTCATCAAGCGAGGTAGCATTAGTTACTTTCATTATCTACTAACACTTGCAACTTTAGTTTATTGTAGCCCCGGGTCATCAAGCCAGATAGCATTATTTACTTTTATTATCTACTTAACACACCCATTCATGTCATATATGATGATTAATATCCTAGTATGTCAGGAAAAATAACTGCATTTAGCATTCTGTTAACATACCATTATGATACTACCTGCCAAACAGTTGAACATGTTAACACGTAAAGTATTAAAATATACACTGAATATCATACTAACCTACCAAATAATTTAACCTGTTAGAATTTCAAGCACTAAAACATACACTAAGTATCATACTAACTTACCAAATAGTTTTAACATGTTAGCATGTAAAGCATTAAAACATACATTGAGTAGTGTGTTAATTTGCGAAACACTTTTAACATGCTAAGATGTAACGCGTTGAGCATACACTAAGTATCATACTAATTTGACAGTTTTAGCATGTTAACATGTCAAACACTAACATACTACTAAAATAGCACTTGTACTAGCCTGCCAAACAGTTTTAACATGTTAACATGTCAAACAATAGAATATTCATTAAGTATTGTAATAGTCCAACAAACAGTTTCAATATGTTGTTACTTTATCAAGCATTAAGACATACTCTGGATACCATAATAGCCTACCATACAATTTTTAAGATGTTAATATGCCAAGCATTTTACATACACTGAATAGCGTACTAACCTATAAACGTTAATATGATATGAATATAAAAAAGACAGAAATATATCTAATCAGAGTTATCAAAGTAACGAATAGTACGGTAATGAAATAAACAATTTCATTAACAGTGTAAAACACCCTGAACATACAAGTTAGGCTAAACAACTTAACAAAAAATTTTCATACAAGAAAGATTAGACATCTTTGCAGTAAAATGTAATGAACATACAAGAAAGGTTAGACAACTTTACAGTAAAAGAAATCAATGAACATACAAGAAAGACTAGACAACTTTAGTGTAAACAACACAATAAACATACAAGAAAGATTAGACAACTTTAGTGTAAACAACACAATAAACATACAAGAAAGGTTAGGCAACTTTATTGTAAAAGACAATGAACATACAGGAAAGGTTAGATAAATTTGCAGTAAAAGACATCAATGAACCTACAAGAAAGGTTAGGCAACTTTACTGTAAAAGACAATGAACATACAAGAAAGGTTAGATAAATTTGCAGTAAAAGACATCAATGAACCCACAATAAAGGTTAGACAACTTTCCAGTAAAAGATACAATGAACTTACAAGAAAGGTTAGACAACTTTCCAGTAAAAGATACAATGAACTTACAAGAAAGGTTAGACAACTTTACAGTAAAAGACATCGCTGAACATACAAGAAAG
>NW_013671661.1:30315-34448 GCF_000517525.1 Limulus polyphemus
TTACAAGAAAGGTTAGACAACTTTACAGTAAAAGACATCGCTGAACATACAAGAAAGGTTAAACAACTTTACAGTAAAAGACATCGCTGAACATACAAGAAAGGTTAAACAACTTTACAGTAAAAGCCACAATGAACCTACAAGAAAGGTTAGACAACTTTACAGTAAAAGAGACAATGAACATACAATAAAGGTTAGACAACTTTACAGTAAAAGGGACAATGAACATACAATAAAGGTTAGACAAATTCACAGTAAAAGACACAATGAACCTACAAGAAAGGTTAGACAACTTTACAGTAAAAGAGGCAATGAACATACAATAAAGCTTAAACAACTTTACAGTAAAAGACAATGAACGTAGAAGGAAGGTTAGAAACTTCAGTGTAAATGAAACAATGAACATACAAGAAAGGTTAGGCAACTTTACAGTAAAAGAGACAATGAACATACAATAAAGGTTAGACAAATTCACAGTAAGAGACACAATGGACATAAAATAAAGGTTAGACAAATTCACAGTAAGAGACACAATGAACCTACAAGAAAGGTTAGACAACTTTACAGTAAAAGAGGCAATGAACATACAATAAAGCTTAGATAACTTTACAGTAAAAGACAATGAACGTAGAAGGAAGGTTAGAAACTTTAGTGTAAATGAAACAATGAACATACAAGAAAGGTTAGGGAACTTTACAGTAAAAGAGACAATGAACATACAATAAAGCTTAGACAACTTTACAGTAAAAGACAATGAACGTAGAAGGAAGGTTAGAAACTTTAGTGTAAATGAAACAATGAACATACAAGAAAGGTTAGGCAACTTTAGAATAAAAGACACAACGAACCCACAAGAAAGGTTAGACAAATTCACAGTAAAAGACACAATGAACATGCAAGAAAGATTAGACAACTTCACAGTAAAAGACACAATGAACATACAAGAAAGCTTAGACAAGTTTAAGAACTCTTGTGTATTTTCATTAGGTAGAAATGTAAGTATCAAATTGATACAAACTGCACTAACCAGACTCTAAAAAAAAGACTATTATTTGTGAGGTAAAAGAAATAGACTGAAGCAAGCATTATTGATTCGCACTCCTAATTTCTAGGATTGTCCAAAATACAAGGTGTCTTTTACTGTAAAATTGTCTAACCTTTCTTGTAGGTTCATTGTCTTACACTGTAAACTTGTCTAAGCTTTCTTGTATGTTCATTGTGTCTTTTATTGTAAAGTTGTCTAACATTTCTTGTATGTTCAGCGATGTCTTTTACTGTGAATTTGTCTAACCTTTCTTGTAGGTTCATTGTCTTATACTATAAACTTGTCTAAGCTTTCATGTATGTTCATTGTGTCTTTTACTGGAATCCATTGATCGTTGCTATCTAAAACCCATGTAATGACAGCGTGCACATATGATGAGGAGAAACATTACATTTGATTTATCGTCTACACAATAGTAAACACGATGTATATAAACCCAGGTACTCTGAAAACTAGAGCTTTATTGACTAACAGTAGAATAAAAGTTTTGGGTATCGATTTAACAAAATATACTGATTTTTTTTTCTACCTGTTATCCGAGATACATATGATTGTGTTTTTCATTGGTGTGAGTGTGGAAACGTGCACATGGGATTGATTAAAGTTTCCTTTCTCCTGCTGGGGGAAACGGGAAGCGACCACACATAGCTCTGGAATTCTGTGATGTACAAGTAGTCGCTTTCGTGACAAACAGTATACATACTTCTGATTTTCATTGGTCACTCCAAACTGTCTGTTTTTAATATAAAAACTCTGTGTTGCTTTTTTTTCCGGCATAACTTACCGAGATACTCTTTTCATCGACAGTTGTATTGGAACAAAGTTGTGCTGAAGGTCTTTTGCGGAAGAAAACATTGCAGGGAAATTCAACTTAAAATGGCAAGACAAGAAAGCCTTCATCTTGTTCCACTGCTTAATGAAACAGCGGGAAGAAAGCTGTATTCTAATACTACAGTTCTTAAAAGAGGTAGGAATAGACAGGTAGACACATTTGTACACAAAATTATCTGATAAATCTCAAATAGAAGTTCCAGTTTATATTTGGAGATCATAATTACGGATACAAAGTGTTTATATTTTTCTTGTAACTTCCAGAACTGAGCAAAAGAATTCATGTATTACGAATAACTGTTAAATCATAATGCTTTTAAGTTATTATGTTATTTAAATCTAAGAAAGGTATTTTCATTTATAAAGTAATATAGAAAACCTTATATATTAACAATTAATAAAAACGCAACCTGAGGTTCGCGGGTTCGAATCCCCGTCCCACCAAACATGTTCGCCCTTTCAGCCGTAGGGGCGTTATAATGTGACTGTCAATCCCACTATTTGTTGGTAAAAGAGTAGCCCAACAGTTGAGTGGTGATGACTAGCTGCCTTCCCTCTAGTCTTTCTCTGCTAAATTGGGGACTGCTAGCGCAGATAGTACTCGTGTAGCTTTGCACGAAATTCCAAACAAAAAACAAAACTAATAAAACTATGTGTAGCAACATTTATGTCTTTTAGATATATGAGTATATATACAGAGAGAGAGAATTACAATATTACAACCGAATCTATTTTAGGTAGTGTTCTTTACCCTCGATGCCAAGGTTCTCAAAGCTCAAGCTTTCAACTTCCACCAGGTGGTGTTCCAGTGACGAAAGACATAGCAGTGGTTCGTATTAAAGTCATAACTTATACATAATTAATCACAATTTTTTGTTGTGTTCTTAAACGTCATTGTATCTGTTTTGAAGAAAATCAAGCCATGAGTTAACCAATTCAACGTGTTTAAAAAGGTATTATGCACACGTGTTTACATAAAACTTTGTTATCCATTTACTTTGAAAAAGTTAGAAATATAGTTCACATTAGCGGACGTTAAACATTTTACACAAACATTATTTTGTTCTTACTTGATTATAACTACAAGATTATATCAAAACAACTAATACTTCTGAGTAAATGTGCTAAAGTGTCTTAGATCTCTTTCCAACGTTACTGAACAACTTAATAAATCAACACACACTTTCACGTCTGTAAACATTCTCCGAAATGCGTGAGAACACATTCTTATAAAATCATTTACTCAACGTAATTCCTCAACCGAAAACTTAACAAGTATTCATATTGCATCTTATAAAGTGTCCGGAATGTTCGTAAACCAAGAAAAATGAAAATTACTAAAATTCCAATATAGGTATTTTTATTTTGCTGTTATAGTTTTGGATCAAAACTGTTATAGTGTTTAATTATAGGAAGCTGTAATTGTCGCACTTTCATTAGAATTGCGTAAACTTAACATTCAACAGAATAGTGTGAACCTAATGTCAAGTCTCACATTCAACAGCATAGTGTGAACCTAATGTTAAGTCTTGCTTTAAACAGCATAGTGTGATCCTTATGTTAAGTCTTACATTCAACAGAATAGTGTGAACCTAATGTTAATTTTCGCTTTTAGAATATTGTAAATTCCCTGCATCAATGGAGGGCAAAACAGATTTGTTTTTTAACCCAATAGTGTGAAACTAATTGTCAAATCTATTGAATCCCTGGAGAGTCCACTACGGACTTTTCCCCTCACAGTGCCACGAAAACGAGTCACTTTCTTTGTCTCACTCTCGAATTAGTGATTACTTCTGGTAAAACAGAACTGTTGAGCATTACCTGCAACACTGTTGGGTAGGTCAATACCTCTCATCCACCTTTATTTCTCAATTCTGTAAACAGAAATAATTTAGTTAACCAATATATATATACATCTATATAATTAAAAGACTAACGAGTAACGTATGTGCGTATTGCATCTATATAGTTAAAAGAGTAACGTATGTGCGTGTTGCATCTATATAGTTAAAAGAGTAACGTATGTGCGTGTTGCATCTATATAGTTAAAAGAGTAACGTATGTGCGTGTTGCATCTATATAGTTAAAAGAGTAACGTATGTGCGTGTTGCATCTATATAGTTAAAGAGTAACGTATGTGCGTGTTGCATCTATATAGTTAAAAGAGTAACGTATGTGCGTGTTGCATCTATATAGTTAAAAGAGTAACGTATGTGCGTGTTGCATCTATATAGTTAAAAGAGTAACGTATGTGCGT